>NC_133336.1:27921226-28221226 GCF_042186555.1 Aquarana catesbeiana | reverse complement strand
AGACGCCATGTTTAGGGGTTCGTTTTACAGCCACCTGCTGGCCCTCCTGGCCGACAGGTATGCGTTAGAGTGCTACCTCGTGGTCCTCCGTTCCGGAGGCCCGCGTCGCTGCCGCGCGTGGGTGGGCCCAGAAGCTTGTCTGGGGCCTACCACAGCGGCCGAGGAATGGTCCTGAGCTGTCTATCCAGAGTAAAGAAGCTGGACAACCGAGGAGATCCCAGGGGAGGACCCGTCATGGAAGGATCATGCAGAGTGCTGGTCTGGAGAGGGGCCTGGTGACTCGGTTGGAGGACATATCCTAAAGTAACTTTACAGCATAGTACTGCCGGGTTGGCTTAAAGGTTCAAGCACTGTGACTGACATTCATCGCAGAAAAAAACCAAGACATCCTGTGGCAGAGGATTGTACGGGTTCATCCAAACAAGTCTGTGGCAGATACTTTTGTTCGTGCTACGTACTGGCTGCTAGGCAAGTGAGAGAGGCCTATCCAGGCGAGCAAAGAGTGTGACCCACCAAGGGAGTGCATTCTATTTGTCAAGAATCTTACTGAAAAGGGCATTTGAGTTTTCCCCTGCGGTTTTCCTTCTGCCTCTTTCCTGCTACTTCCTTTGTTGATGGTTTAATAAAGCATTGAAAACGTACTCCAGTGTTGGTGCGTGTGTCGTCTAGAGGTAAACTCAACGGAACCCTAGACCCGGTGCCGGTGAAACAGAGGGAAGGAGAGTGAAGGTAACAAGCCCGCTTTAAACCAGCAGCTCCACCGAGAGTTATTGCTACATTATTTTTTCAGCACACTCAGGGGTGAGGGCCCCTTATGCACCGGTATAGTGATGGAAAATTGGGATAAGCGAAAATTCTAAGATTTTGTTTCTCAGAGGTTTTAGCAAAAATCATCAAAATTAATTGGCGGTCATTAGGAAAGGTTTTTTGCTTGTGTGCCAGGGTCAGAGTAACACCTATGCAGCACATCTCCGCAATACATGAACATTTCCCCATGTTGTAGCCCTTAAGCCTTTTTGCTGCAAGTGTAATTTTTACCTTTTTTATTTTTTTGCACATGTGGTAAAAGGCACGTTAGGCCTGAAGATTAAAACACCCACATATTTTTCTGAAAAGAGACCCAAGAAGAATAAAATGGTGGTGGCAATTGTAACATTTTTATGTCACAGTGCATACCTCCCAACATTTTGAGATGGGAATGAGGGACACCTACTTGCAAACGTATGTAGGCATAGGACACGCCCCCTGCCACACCCCTTTAAAGAAGAATTAATCCAAAAAAGGTTAATTAAATCCACAAGGACTTTTTTTTGCCACTACTATTCCTTTATATTGTCTTTTATATTATATATTATATATTATATTGTCTTAACATTTACAAATGCAGCAATTTAGAAATTAGATGAAAGGTTTAACACTTGGAAACACTTTTTGAAAGATAAAAATTTTAACTATGTAGATCAGATCAAAATGAGGGACAAATGAGGAGGAAAGAGGGACAGAGGGACATTGCTCCAAATCAGGGACAGTCCCTCGAAATCAGGGACAGTTGGGAGCTATGCACAGTGTACTATGCAGCTATTTATATATAAATAAATATATAAACCCATATATTCATGAAAATATACACTAAGGGCTGGTTGACACCACAAAAACGCACTCCAGATCCGTTCCGGAGCCATTTGTGCATTTGCATTTTTATAGCGCTTTTGGCGCGTTCCAGTGCATTTTGATGCGTTTCCAGATGCTTTTTTTTTCTTTTTTCCTGTTTTTTTTTTTTTTTTTCTCACTTGACGTGGAGATCTCTCTATACGTTACGCGTAATCCATGTCTCCTGCGCTAATAAGCGCGCTTTCGGTATAATGCATCTGTATACGCCCGTATCTTCCCAAATAAAACAGACATAACCACCGTCCTCACATCCTTAGCTCCACAGGCAGACTTGTCTCAAAAGCCTGTGTTTTTGTTTATCTATAATAGCGATGACAATAGTGCTTGATGGCTTCACAATCGGCCAACCAAACTCAGGCATTCCTTCATACAGGAGGAGTTATACCAATCTCAACCAATGAACAATGACTAGGGGAGCATATAGGCGTGACTGTGCAGGGGCGGTGTGTATGATTTCCCGCCCCCTGTCCTTGTAAGCCGTGCTTTCCCGCTAGACAAAGAAAGCCACATGGCTGGTCTTTAGAAATCACGAACGCTGTCCCCGACCAAAAGGCAGTCAAAGACTCCCGTTTTTACCATTGGCGTGAATCCTTATTCTGCATTGTTCAGAGAACAACGCATACCCGGATTATCTACCATTCCTGAGGATGGGAGATTATCTGCAGGGACACGCCATGTGCTGATCAGACACACAGAGAGACAAGAGCGTACACCCCCCCCCCATAACCGATAATGTGCAGAGTGAACACATCCTTCCCAGACGATCGTCTGTGCATTGCACAGGGGCCCTTCACTAGCGGACATATTCCCACTCTGCAAACCTCAGGAAGCTTTTCACTACCAAATGGGTCTCAACTAGCACCAGTCTGCCCCGGTCCGCTCTTTAGACTGGGCTGCAGCAGAACTAACACTGGGAGACACTACGACAATACATATTGAATACAACTTAATAAAACTTCCACAATACACTGTACTGGGGTCTGGTGCGTTCTTGATGCGTTCCAGTGCATATTGGTGCATTTTTTATGCGTTTTACCCCGTTCCAGTACAGTCCAGTGTAGGAAAAATGCAGTATGTTCTACTTTTTTTTTTTTTTTTTTCTGGAACTCGAAAGCCCTGGAACTGCAAGCACTGGTGTAAACTATGCCATTGGATACCATATAACCCAGCCCTCTAATTTTCCACCCGCCTACTCGCATTTTGGAAAATGAGGGCTGGCGAGCGTGGGCTGCCTCGGAGCGGGGGGGGGGGGGGGGACACCGCCGGCAGGAAGGGTTGAATAGGAGCCGTTCTCCCAGCGATCACCCCGGGGAAGAGAAAGGAGAGCAGGCGGCCGGATCATAAGAGCGCCGAGGAACATTGCTGTAACAGCTTTCATTAGAACTGCCGAGGGTTCCCCGCACTCGCTGTCACATACAGCCCTGCCTCCTGGCCCGGGTACTTTGATAGATCACCCGTCCAATAACAGGATGCGTGACGTGTATCAAAGTACCCGGGCCAGGAGGCGGGGCTGTATGTGACAGCGAGGGGCGGGAACACTTGGCAATTCAAATGAAAGCTGTTACAGCGATGTTCCTCTGCACTCTGATGATCCGGCTGGCAATCATCTTCCACTCCTCTCTTGCCCTGCACAGTCTGCATTGTTGGGCACATGTAGGCTGCATTGATGGACACGGGTAGGCTGCATTGTTGGGCACGGGTAGGCTGCATTGTTGGGCACGGGTAGGCTGCATTGTTGGGCACGGGTAGGCTGCATTGTTGGGCACGGGTAGGCTGCATTGTTGGGCCTAGGTAGGCTGCATTGTTGGGCCTAGGTAGGCTGCATTGTTGGGCCTAGGTAGGCTGCATTGATGGACACGGGTAGGCTGCATTGTTGGGCCTAGGTAGGCTGCATTGTTGGGCACGGGCAGGCTGCATTGTTGGGCACGGGCAGGCTGCATTGTTGGGCACGGGCAGGCTGCATTGTTGGGCACGGGCAGGCTGCATTGTTGGGCACGGGCAGGCTGCATTGTTGGGCACGGGCAGGCTGCATTGTTGGGCACGGGCAGGCTGCATTGTTGGGCACGGGCAGGCTGCATTGTTGGGCACGGGCAGGCTGCATTGTTGGGCACGGGTAGGCTGCATTGTTGGGCCTAGGTAGGCTGCATTGTTGGGCCTAGGTAGGCTGCATTGTTGGGCCTAGGTAGGCTGCATTGTTGGGCACGGGTAGGCTGCATTGTTGGGCACGGGTAGGCTGCATTGTTGGGCACGGGTAGGCTGCATTGTTGGGCACGGGTAGGCTGCATTGTTGGGCATGGGTAGGCTGCATTGTTGGGCACGGGTAGGCTGCATTGTTGGGCCTAGGTAGGCTGCATTGTTGGGTACGGGTAGGCTGCATTGTTGGGTACGGGTAGGCTGCATTGTTGGGCCTAGGTAGGCTGCATTGTTGGGCCTAGGTAGGCTGTATTGTTGGGCCTAGGTAGGCTGTATTGTTGGGCCTAGGTAGGCTGCATTGTTGGGTACAGGTAGGCTACATTGATGGGCACGGGTAGGCTGCATTGATGGACACAGGTAGGCTGCATTGATGGACACGGCTGCATTGTTGGGCCTAGGTAGGCTGCATTGTTGGGCCTGGGTAGGCTGCATTGTTGGGCACGGGTAGGCTGCATTGTTGGGCACGGGTAGGCTGCATTGTTGGGCACGGGTAGGCTGCATTGTTGGGCACGGGTAGGCTGCATTGTTGGGCACGGGTAGGCTGCATTGTTGGGCACGGGTAGGCTGCATTGTTGGGCACGGGTAGGCTGCATTGTTGGGTACAGGTAGGCTGCATTGATGGGCACGGGTAGGCTGCATTGATGGACACAGGTAGGCTGCATTGATGGACACGGCTGCATTGTTGGGCCTAGGTAGGCTGCATTGTTGGGCCTAGGTAGGCTGCATTGTTGGGCACGGGTAGGCTGCATTGATGGGCACGGGTAGGCTGCATTGATGGACACAGGTAGGCTGCATTGATGGACACGGCTGCATTGTTGGGCCTAGGTAGGCTGCATTGTTGGGCCTAGGTAGGCTGCATTGTTGGGCACGGGTAGGCTGCATTGATGGGCACGGGTAGGCTGCATTGATGGGCACGGGTAGGCTGCATTGATGGGCACGGGTAGGCTGCATTGATGGGCACGGGTAGGCTGCATTGATGGGCACGGGTAGGCTGCATTGTTGGGTACGGGTAGGCTGCATTGTTGGGTACGGGTAGGCTGCATTGTTAGGTACGGGTAGGCTGCATTGTTGGGCCTAGGTAGGCTGCATTGTTGGGCACGGGTAGGCTGCATTGTTGGGCACGGGTAGGCTGCATTGATGGGTACAGGTAGGCTGCATTGATGGGCACGGGTAGGCTGCATTGATGGACACAGGTAGGCTGCATTGATGGACACGGCTGCATTGTTGGGCCTAGGTAGGCTGCATTGTTGGGCCTAGGTAGGCTGCATTGATGGGCACGGGTAGGCTGCATTGATGGGCACGGGTAGGCTGCATTGATGGACACAGGTAGGCTGCATTGATGGACACGGCTGCATTGTTGGGCCTAGGTAGGCTGCATTGTTGGGCCTAGGTAGGCTGCATTGTTGGGCACGGGTAGGCTGCATTGATGGGCACGGGTAGGCTGCATTGATGGGCACGGGTAGGCTGCATTGATGGGCACGGGTAGGCTGCATTGATGGGCACGGGTAGGCTGCATTGATGGGCACGGGTAGGCTGCATTGTTGGGTACGGGTAGGCTGCATTGTTGGGTACGGGTAGGCTGCATTGTTGGGTACGGGTAGGCTGCATTGTTAGGTACGGGTAGGCTGCATTGTTGGGCCTAGGTAGGCTGCATTGTTGGGCACGGGTAGGCTGCATTGTTGGGCACGGGTAGGCTGCATTGATGGGTACAGGTAGGCTGCATTGATGGGCACGGGTAGGCTGCATTGATGGACACAGGTAGGCTGCATTGATGGACACGGCTGCATTGTTGGGCCTAGGTAGGCTGCATTGTTGGGCACGGGTAGGCTGCATTGATGGGCACGGGTAGGCTGCATTGATGGGCACGGGTAGGCTGCATTGATGGGCACGGGTAGGCTGCATTGATGGGCACGGGTAGGCTGCATTGTTGGGTACGGGTAGGCTGCATTGTTGGGTACGGGTAGGCTGCATTGTTAGGTACGGGTAGGCTGCATTGTTGGGCCTAGGTAGGCTGCATTGTTGGGCACGGGTAGGCTGCATTGTTGGGCACGGGTAGGCTGCATTGATGGGTACAGGTAGGCTGCATTGATGGGCACGGGTAGGCTGCATTGATGGACACAGGTAGGCTGCATTGATGGACACGGCTGCATTGTTGGGCCTAGGTAGGCTGCATTGTTGGGCCTAGGTAGGCTGCATTGATGGGCACGGGTAGGCTGCATTGATGGGCACGGGTAGGCTGCATTGATGGACACAGGTAGGCTGCATTGATGGACACGGCTGCATTGTTGGGCCTAGGTAGGCTGCATTGTTGGGCCTAGGTAGGCTGCATTGTTGGGCACGGGTAGGCTGCATTGATGGGCACGGGTAGGCTGCATTGATGGGCACGGGTAGGCTGCATTGATGGGCACGGGTAGGCTGCATTGATGGGCACGGGTAGGCTGCATTGATGGGCACGGGTAGGCTGCATTGTTGGGTACGGGTAGGCTGCATTGTTGGGTACGGGTAGGCTGCATTGTTGGGTACGGGTAGGCTGCATTGTTAGGTACGGGTAGGCTGCATTGTTGGGCCTAGGTAGGCTGCATTGTTGGGCACGGGTAGGCTGCATTGTTGGGCACGGGTAGGCTGCATTGATGGGTACAGGTAGGCTGCATTGATGGGCACGGGTAGGCTGCATTGATGGACACAGGTAGGCTGCATTGATGGACACGGCTGCATTGTTGGGCCTAGGTAGGCTGCATTGTTGGGCACGGGTAGGCTGCATTGATGGGCACGGGTAGGCTGCATTGATGGGCACGGGTAGGCTGCATTGATGGGCACGGGTAGGCTGCATTGATGGACAGGGGTAGGTTGCATTGATGGACACCCCTTCCCAGCTAGTGTCATTAGTACAGTGACAGTGCATATTTTTGTAGCACCAATCACTGTATTCGTGTCACTGGTCCCCAAAAAAGTGTCAAAATTATCAGTGTTCGAATGTCCGCCACAATATCGCAGTCCCACTAAAAGTCGCATTTCGCCGCCATTACTAGTAGAAAACAATAAGAAAATGTAAGAAAAAAATATCCCATAGTTTGTAGACGCTATAACCTTTGCGCTAACCAATCAATATACGCTTTTTGAAATTTGTTTCCGTTTCAAACGTCTTTATTGGTAATTTTTCCATTATGGAAAGCTCACTTTGATCCAATGTATTAAGGAACTGGGTGCATACAAGAAAAAGAAAGACAAAGTCAAACAGCCCAATAACTCTTGGACCAATAGGTGGCTTCCCACTCATTGGTCAGGCAGTCAGGTCCAGTAGACAATGAACCTGAATTTTGAATAATATAAAAGATATTGGGATTTTTTTTTTTACCAAAAATATGTAGCAGAATACATATTGGCCTAAATTTATGAAGAAATTAAATTTTTTTTTAAATTAGATATGTTTTATAGCAGAGAGTAAAAAATATATATATTTTTTTTTTCAAACTTGTTGGCCTTTTTTGTTTATAGTGCAAAAAATAAAAAACGCAGAGGTGATCAGATACCACCAAAAGAAAACTCTATTTGTGGGGAAAAAAAGACATACATTTTATTTGGGTACAGCGTCGCACAACCGCGTAATTGTCAGTTAAAGTAATGCAGTACTGTAACGCAAAAAATGGCTTGGTCATGAAGGGGGGGGGGGGGGATAAATCTTCCGGAGCTCGAGTGGTTAATATGGGCTTACCTGTAGGTATAAATCATCAAAGAGAATTTACTTCCACTTTAAGACCAATTTAATATCAGTCAATGACATTTCTAATATTACTAATTGTTATTATTTCTTTAATGTTCTTCCAGCCACACTTCCAGAAACTGATAACCAAGACATGGCTAAAGAAGAGCACAGCGTTCAGCGCCATTATGAAGTCGGCTAAAATACTATGCCAGTGCGTGAAGTATTTAACCAGCCCCCATGAAGCGGTAGGTAACTATATGAGGCCATCCGATAGACAGGTATACTATAGGACAGCACCAGGCCTAACGTTAACCTGTGGCCAGGCAATGGCCTTGCAAATATTAGCATATTGTTATCAGCTGGGCTTTTTTCTCAGAGAATAGATGCAGGAACTCCCCCTTTCCGAGTCACCACTTTTCTCCTCCCCTATCCACCTCCGAGCACCATTCCTTGGTTCCATCCCCTACCCACCTCTGAGCACCATTCCTTGGTTCCATCCCCTACCCATCTCTGAGCACCATTCCTTGGTTCCATCCCCTACCCACCTCCTAGCATCATTCCTTGGTTTCATCCCCTACCCACCTCTGAGCACCATTCCTTGGTTCCATCCCCTACCCACCTCCGAGCACCATTCCTTGGTTCTATCACCTACCCACCTCCGAGCACCATTCCTTGGTCCCATCCCCTACCCATCTCTGAGCACCATTCCTTGGTTCCATCCCCTACCCACCTCCGAGCACCATTCCTTGGTTCCATCCCCTACCAATCTCTGAGCACCATTTCTTGGTTAAATCCCCTACCCACCTCCGAGCACCATTCCTTGGTTCCATCCGCTACCCACCTCCGAGCACCATTCCTTGGTTCCATCACCTACCCACCTCCGAGCACCATTCCTTGGTTCCATCCCCTACCCACCTCTGAGCACCATTCCTTGGTTCCATCCCCTACTCACCTCTGAGCACCATTCCTTGGTTCCATCCCCTACCCACCTCCGAGCACCATTCCTTGGTTCCATCCCCTACCCACCTCTGAGCACCATTCCTTGGTTCCATCCCCTACCCATTTCCGATCACCATTCCTTGGTTCCATCCGCTACCCACCTCCGATCACCATTCCTTGGTTCCATTCCCTACCCACCTCTGAGCGCCATTCCTCGGTTTCATTCCTTATCCACCTCCGAGCACCATTCCTTGGTTCCACCTCCGAGCACCACTCCTTGGTTCCACCCCCTACCCACCTTCGAGCACCATTCCTTGGTTCCACCTCCAAGCACATTTCTTGGTTCCACCCCCTACCCACTTACCAGTACTGCCCTTTTAGAGAATACAGAACTACGTATCATTTTGTGGTGCTAAGTAATTTGTATAGAATTTGGTAATGATAACAAGAAAAGCAGTAAAATAGATCCCCTGCAGCGAGTAACAATAGGGCCCCCGCCAACAACAAAAGATTCACCTAACAACAATAGATTCCTGGCAGTAACATCAGAATTCCCCACTGCCATCATCACTAGACTCTTCATCAGCCAGCAGCAATAGCACAAATCCTCCCCACCATCCCCCTTCCAGCACAAATCCTCCCCACCATCCCCCTTCTAGCACAAATCCTCCCCAACATCCCCCTTCCAGCACAAATCCTCCCCAACATCCCCCTTCTAGCACAAATCCTCCCCAAATCCCCCCTCCTAGCACAAATCTCCCCAAATCCCCCCTCCTAGCACAAAACCCCCCTGCTGCCCAAATCAAAACAAACAAAAAAAATAATAATTTGTAATGGCACATCACACCGCCCTTACACAATGCATGCCAGGGCAAATTATTCAGCACATCATGCGCAGGCTGGTGTGAACGGTCATTCAAGCAACATTTATTTAATTTGTTTATTTTGATCTTTGGTGGAGTTCACAATCGCCCCATAGCACATTTACTGCTACAGGGCAGCCGTGCTGCGCAGGATCATGTATAAATGTGTGATCCTGCAGTTCTGGGTATCGGGCGCGAGTTTGCACCAGCAGATCCCCACAGACCCCGATGTCTGCCTGCGCCCACTGATCATTCTGTACACGAGCAGAACGGCCATGTAAACAAGGCAGATTGCTGTTCTGTCAGTACAGAAGTCACGGATCCTGTGTTGTTGTAACGCAGGGACACCGATCCACACCTCCCACTAGTAAAAGCACCTCCCCCACAATTAGAAAACACATTTTAGGCACACATTGAACAATTTCATTGCCCCTGCAGGTGACCCCTTCCCAGCCGGTGTCATTAGTACAGTGACCATAGGTGTGCACCACCTGCTCCTTTAGGGTGTGCAAACCAAAGCTCAAACACTCATGCATGTGTGTGTATGTATATCTATATAGTGTGTGTGTATGTATATATATATATAAAAAATTAGGGTTGTCCCGATACCACTTTTGTAAGACCGAGTAGAAGTACCGATACTTTTTTCAAGTACTCGCCGATACCGATTACCGATACTTTTTTTTTTAATGTCACGTGACAGTGTTGTGTTTTTTTTTTTTTTGTTTTTTACAATTTTTTTTTGTTTTATTACAATGCTTTCTTTTTTTTCTTTTTTTTTTTAAGGGGGGGGGGGGGGGGGAGGGGAGGGTGGACGGCGTCTGTGTGTTTCTTATTTAAATTTTTATTATTTTTTACAATAATTTTTTTTTTTTATTATTTATTGCAATACTTTGTGTTTTTTTTTTTTTTAAATCAGCCCTGTTGGGGGGCTTTGGTGAGATATCAGGGGTCTTAACACACCCCTGATATCTCCCCCTTGAGACAGAGAAAGAGACCGAGGATAGAGATTCCCCAGTCCCTTTCTCTGCAGCCTCAGCTGCACTGAAAATGAATGGAGAGAAGACAGCGGCTCCTCTCCATTCATAAACTGAGAGATCGTAATCACAGGGGGTTACAATGTTTCAGTTATGTGAATGGACAGAGTCAGCTGACTCTGTTCATACAGAAAAGGAAGGAGGAGGACATGGAGAGGGACAGCAGAACGGAGGGGGACACGGAGGAAGAATGGAGGGGGACACGGAGGAAGAATGGAGGGGGACACGGAGGAAGAACGGAGGGGGACACGGAGGAAAACTGGAGGGGGACAGCCGCAGAACGGAGAGGGCATGGAGGAAGAACGGAGGGGGACTGCCGCAGAACGGAGAGGGCATGGAGGAAGAACGGAGGGGGACAGCCGAAGAACGGAGAGGGCATGGAGGAAGAACGGAGGGGGACTGCCGCAGAACGGAGAGGGCATGGAGGAAGAACGGAGGGGGACAGCCGAAGAACGGAGAGGGCATGGAGGAAGAATGGAGGGGGACACGGAGGAAAACTGGAGGGGGACAGCCGCAGAACGGAGTGGGCATGGAGGCAGAACGGAGGGGGACAGCCGCAGAATGGAGAGGGCATGGAGGAAGAACGGAGGGGGACAGCTGCAGAACGGACGGGGACAGCTGCAGAACGGAGGGGGACAGCCGCAGAATGGAGAGGACATGGAGGAAGAATGGAGGGGGACAGCTGCAGAACGGACGGGGACAGCTGCAGAACGGAGGGGGACAGCTGCAGAACGGAGGGGGCATGGAGGAGGATGCAGGTGACAGTCAGCGGTGATCGTGTGGGAGAGTTACAAGCACCGATCACCGCTGTATAGATTTCACTACAGCAGCTGAAAGCCGCGGGGGGAGAAGCTTGTAACTCCCCCACTCACCGATCACTGCTGACTGTCCAGGTATCAGGTGAAGCATCGGAAGCTTTTGCCCGAGTACAAGTACTTGGGGATATGGTCGGTATAGGTACAACCCTAATATATATATATATATATATATATCTCTCTATATATATATATATATATATATATATATATATATATATATATATATATATATATCTCTATATATATATATATATATCTCTATATATATATATATATATATATATATATATATATATATATCTCTATATATATATATCTATATATAGATATCTATATATAGATATCTATATATAGATATATATATAGGTCTTCCTTGTGGCACTCGCCAGCAGATGATCTCCCTTCCTGCAGATTCAGTCCTGGTTTACACTTGTGTGATGCCGGAACCAGTGCGATTTCTGTGCGGATGTTCCCACTTTGCATCTCACTCGTAGGCAGTTCACAATGCTCTCTGCGAACTACTGAGGGTGTCAATGTAAAGTCAATGACACCCTCAAATCGAACTATGCGAACTGTGAAATTGGACAGGAATCGGATCGCATAGGTGTGAACATCCATTCTATCCGATTCCGGTGTGGACCAAAAAAAAAAGGGTCCTGCACCATTTTGGTGCGAATGAAATGCAATTTCAGCCATACAGTTTGTATGGCTAAATTCGCAGCGCACAGATATCGCATGTGATGATGTGCACAGCAATGCGGTGCGAATCACGTGCGATGTCTGGCATCGCATTAGTGCGAACCCAGCCTCAGCGTGAAAGAGAAATGCTTCCATTCTTCTCTTATAAGAAGGCCCGTAGACGTGGTGTATCTGGATTTTGCAAAAGCATTTGACACAGTTCCTCATAAACGTTTACTGTACAAAGTAAGGTGCGTTGGCATGGACCATAGGGTGAGTACATGGATTGAAAACTGGCTACAAGGGCGTGTTCAGAGGGTGGTGATAAATGGGGAGTACTCGGAATGGTCAGGGGTGGGTAGTGGGGTCCCCCAGGGTTCTGTGCTGGGACCAATCCTATTTAATGTGTTCATAAACGACCTGGAGGATGGGATAAACAGTTCAATCTCTGTATCTGCAGACGATACTAAGCTAAGCAGGGCAATAACTTCTCCGCAGGATGTGGAAACCTTGCAAAAAGACCTGAACAAGTTATTGGGGTGGGCAACTACATGGCAAATGAGGTTCAATGTAGGAAAATGTAAAATAATGCATTTGGGTGGCAAAAATATGAATGCAATCTATACACTGGGGGGAGAACCTCTGGGGGAATCTAGGATGGAAAAGGACCTGGGGGTCCTAGTAGATGATAGGCTCAGCAATGGCATGCAATGCCAAGCTGCTGCTAATAAGGCAAACAGAATATTGGCATTAAAAGGGGATCAACTCCAGAGATAAAACGATAATTCTCCCACTCTACAAGACTCTGGTCCGGCCGCACCTGGAGTATGCTGTCCAGTTCTGGGCACCAGTCCTCAGGAAGGATGTACTGGAAATGGAGCGAGTACAAAGAAGGGCAACAAAGCTAATAAAGGGTCTGGAGGATCTTAGTTATGAGGAAAGGTTGTGAGCACTGAACTTATTCTCTCTGGAGAAGAGACACTTGAGAGGGGATATGATTTCATCTTATAAATACTGTACTGGTGACCCCACAATAGGGATAAAACTTTTTCGCAGAAGAGAGTTTAATAAGACTCGTGGCCACTCATTACAATTAGAAGAAAAGAGGTTTAACCTTAAACTACGTAGAGGGTTCTTTACTGTAAGAGCGGTAAGGATGTGGAATTCCCTTCCACAGGCGGTGGTCTCAGCGGGGAGCATTGATAGCTTCAAGAAACTATTAGATAATCACCTGATTGACCGCAACATACAGGGATATGTAATGTAATACTGACACATAATCACACACATAGGTTGGACTTGATGGACGTGTGTCTTTTTTCAACCTCACCTACTATGTAACTATGTAACTATAAGCAGTGGGACATCTTTCCCATCTCCCCACCAGCACACACAGTGAGAAGGCTAATGTGAACGGGGTGACTAGGGTGTGCCCAGGCACATCCGGCACACCCTGTGCGCACGCCTAAGACAGTGACAGTGCATATTTTTAGCACTGATCACCGTATTAGTGTCACTGGTTTCCAAAAATGTGTCAAGTGTCAGTCAGGTGTCCGTTTTTTTTTTTTTTTTGACGCAAAATATCGCAGTCCTGCGTCGCTGATCTAAGTTGCTGATCGCTGCCATTACAAGTAAAAATAAATAAATAAATGAAAATTCCATAAAACTATCCCATAGTTTGTAGACGCGATAACTTTTGCACAAACCAATCAACATACACTTAGCAGAATACATCTTGGCCTAAATTGATGAAGATATTTGAATTTCTAATTTTTTTATTCAATAGGTTCTAAAGCAGAAAGTGAAAAATATTGGTTTTTTTGTTTTGTTTTTTAATTGTCAGTCTTTTAAAGTAGGTGAGGCATGGATCCTGTAATCCTGCAAAGCAGGGACATGGATCAATGCCTTCCCTAGTAAAAGCCCCTCCCCCACAGTGAGAAAGCACATGTTAGGAACACATTTAACCCTTTGATCGCCCCTGATGTTAACCCCTTCCCAGCCAGTGTCATTAGTACAGTGACAGTGCATTTTTTTTTTTTAGCACTGATCACTGTATTGATGTCACTGGTCCCCAAACAGTGTCAGAACGTCCACTGCAATATCGCAGTCCCGCTATAAGTCGCTGCTCGCCGCTTTTACTAGTAAAAAAAAAAAAAAAATTCTATAAATCTATCCCATAGTTTGTAGACACTATAACTTTTGCACAAACCAATCAATATACGCTTATTGTTTTTTTTTTTTACCAAAATGATGTAGAAGAATACATATTGGCCTAAATTAATGAAGAAATTTTTTTTTTACATTTTTTTGGGGGTATTTTTTATAGCAGAAAGTAAAAAATATTGTTTTTATTTTTGTTTGTTTTTTTTTCAAAATTGTCGCTCTTTTTTTGTTTATAGCGCAAGAAATAAAAACAGCAGAGGTGATCAAATACCACCAAAAGAAAGCTCTATTTGTGGGGAGAAAAGGACATACATTTTATTTGGGTACAATGTCGCCAGACTGCGCAATTGTCAGTTAAAGTAACGCGGTGCCGTATAGCAAAAAAATGTCCTGGTCATGAAGGGGGGTAAAATCTTCCGGAGGTCAGAGGTCAGATTGTGGTTAAATACCCATCCGTTTTGGTCATGGGATATATTGTATATTGTGTTTGTGTTGCTCTAGAAGTGAGGGGAATCCCACAACCCCAAAGAGGACTTAATATCTTTGTTTCTGTTCTGTGATCACTTCCCCTAAATAATAATAATAATAATAATAATAGAAAATAACATGACTTTCATCATTTGTCAACATTTTTACATTTCTTGAAATGTGGAAGAGGAGGTGACCTTTAAAGAGGAACAATCCTGTGTGACTATGCTGGGGACAATCCACATAGGTACATCCTAAGTGCTCCTTCACATTTGATTGGACGAGATGTTGTATCACATCCTCACCAACAGCTTTAACCCCTTGAACCTTGCACTAGCGTGACACAAACACATGCATTGCACATGGTTGCACAGAGCTTGCATTCACTTGAGCGACAGGGGATATCATTCCTGCTGCAACATATGCACACCCCTGGCCAGCTAAAGAGGGAGCGGTTGGGGGGGGTGGGGGGCAGTAAAAACGTGCCTCAACTGCTAGTGTGAGCAAGCCCTTATGCTGTCTGTGTGCTGGGATATCACCCTCAGAGCAGTTTACCGTAATACATATCAATCGGAACTTGAAAGTACTTGCTCGAATTTCTATTGGCCAATTGTATCTGCTGCCTTCAAAATATTGCTACAATGTTCTTTTCTTTTTTTTATAAAAAAAAAAAAAAAATACTTTTGAAGTGTTTCTAAACCCACAACAGTAAAATCAGTCTGTATGTGCAGTAAAGCATGCTTGTTATACTCACTGTGGAACCTAAGGGGTAATCCTCCGCATTGTATAAAAAGGCTGTTTGATCCTGTCTTCTCTGATCCTCCCCTTCTTCCACTGTCTCCAATCGATCTCCTTATAGTACAGAGCCATAGAGTCACTCTGCACATGCTCAGTTTGGTGTGTATTGCTAGAGAGTTTCTTTTTTTTTTTTTTCTTGGGAGGGTGCGTGTGATCAGCACAGGGCCAATCAGCACTGTCCAGACAGAGAGTCAGGGGTCATACAGACTCATAGTTACATAGTAGGTGAGGTCAAAAAAAGACACAAGTCCATCAAGTCCAACCTATGTGTGTGATTATATGTCAGTATTACATTGTATATCCCTGTATTTTGCGGTCGTTCGGGTGCTTATCTAATAGTTTCTTGAAACTATCGATGCTCCCCGCTGAGACCACCGCCTGTGGAAGGGAATTCCACATCCTTGCCTCTCTTACAGTAAAGAACCCTCTACGTAGTTTAAGGTTAAACCTCTTTTCCTCTAATTTTAATGAATGGCCACGAGTCTTGTTAAACACCCTTCCGGGAAAAAGTTTTCTCCCTATTGTCAGGTCACCAGTACGGTATTTGTAAATTGAAATCATATCCCCTCTCAAGCGTCTCTTCTCCAGAGAGAATAAGTTCAGTGCTCGCAACCTTTCCTCATAACTAATATCCTCCAGACCCTTTATTAGCTTTGTTGCCCTTTTTTGTACTCGCTCCATTTCCAGTACATCCTTCCTGAGGACTGGTGCCCAGAACTGGACAGCATACTCCAGGTGAGGCCGGACCAGAGTCTTGTAGAGCGGGAGAATTATCATTTTATCTCTGGAATTAATCCCCTTTTTTAATGCCAATATTCTGTTTGCTTTGTTAGCAGCAGCTTGGCATTGCATGCCATACCTCCCAACTTTTTGAGATGGGAATGAGGGACACCTATCGGCAAAAGTATGCAGGCATAGGACACACCCCCTGCCACGCCCCCTTAAAAGGAGAATTGTACAAAAAAAAAAACAAGATTGGTTAAACCCACAAGTGCTTTTTTACCACTACAATTCCTTTATATTGGCTTTTGGAATTTACAAATGCAGCAATTTAGAAATCAGATGAAAGGCATTTTATATACATCTATATAGATCAGACCAAAATGAAGGACAAATGAGGAGGAATGAGGGACGGAGGGACACTGTTCCAAATCAGGGCCAGTCCCTCGAAATCAGGGACAGTTGGGAGCTATGGGCTATTCCATTGCTGAGCCTGTCATCTACTAGGACCCAGAGGTCCTTTTCCACCATAGGACAGTCAGAGCAGAATGAAAACTCCTCCTACAAGCTTTAACCAGACACTCATAGAAGTCACAAGACTGCTATATACTGCTGGTGAGAAAAGGTATTTAGCAGTTTATATTTACTAAAATAATTGCATTTCCATGTTCTGTGTACTGTGGGAGACCAGATATAGTGACTGCAGAGTCCTGGGTTTAGTAACACTTTAACCTAATTGCAAGTCCAGTCAAGACTTTATGTTTAAAGTGTCACTAAACCCACATCATAAAAAAAAAAAACCTCTCAATAAATGGTGTATTGCATGCTGTTCATACTCACTCAATCACTATGAGATTCTGTCAGTGGAGGCCCGTCCATACAGGGCGCAGGGTCACCGCCCCCCTAATCTCTATGCACCGGCCCTCTAATCTACATGCGGGGCGCCGGACACATAAAGTTCTATGATTTTTTTTTTTCTGAAGCACATGACTAGAGCCAGTGGCTCTAATTGGCTTCAAAAAGGGTAGGCTTGGGGCTCAGAGCACTGTGCCCTGAGCCCTCCCACTTGTGACGTTAGCGAATGTGGATTCACTATTGTCTTCCTGCTTCTTCTCCTGACCAATCAGGACAGAAAGTGGGTTCTGAGACCGGATTGGCTGGGAGGATAAGTGACCGGATTGGCCAGGAGGAGAAGCCAGGGAAGCCGCCGCGACCTGGATGGGGTAAGTGCGGGCCTGGCAGGCTTGCAAGAGGGGCTGGCGTGCGGGCGAGCAGGCGTTGGAGCGAGAAAGCAAGTGGCGGGGGGGGGACAGGTGGGGGGTTTGTTTGCCTCCCCCCTCAAAAAATGGAGCACTTGCCCAGCTGTTTGACACTTCCATAGGGAAACCTCACCCCCCCATCTAAACATTATAGACTCATTCAAGCTACCCACCCATCATGCACTATTTATTCACCAAGCAACAAGCTTTGTAGCCAGAATATGTCATATCAGAAACTGGCTCTTTAAAACTTCCCTCCTGAAGATGTCCAATCTTTAAAGAACGTAACCGCCGCAAGATCTCTGACTTTTACAAACCTTTGAACTCTCTTCAAGACACCGGCCACCTCCACCACCTCTTCTGCTTGGACTAAAGACCTGCAATGACTGGAGGCCCTGAGCAGTATCTTGGCAGGCTACAACACCACATGTGCCTTTGTAACGAACACATTTTGGCGAGAGCAGCAGTACAGATATCTACACCGGGCCTATATCCCTCATCTGACCTCCAAAGAATTCCCAGATCGAGCTAAATGTCCTCTATGTAGCTGCCACAAGCCCTCTCTACTGCACAGACTCTGGTCTTGCCCCCATATCCTACATTACTGGAATCAAGTGGAGCTTTTTATGGCGACGATCACAGGGCTTTGCCCACAAAAGAACATTTTCATACTACTGTTCGGATCCCTGGAAAGCCCCAAACAAGATCTACCTAAGAAACAATCTAAAATCCTGCAACACAATAAGGCTTGACTTATTACTTGTTACATGGCTTCTAGAAGAGCAATTCTTAAGAAATGGACATCCTCTCTTCCTCCTACTATCAAGGACTTAAAGGCCAACCTAATGAGTCTTCTTAGAGTAGAGAAATTGGACATGATCCTCTCGAACCACCAAAATCCCCCGATTCCACCATAAATGGTACCAGTATATGGATACAGCACACTCAATGACTGATCGTCACGCCCTTATGGTCCAGCCACATACCAAACGGCATCCACACTCAACGTAGAATCTTCCTGGACCCACGGTGGCCACATCTAAGGAAGTACAGTCTCAAAGACAGTCTCTACATCCATCCCCACTGAACTTCAAACATGATGACTACATAGACACCATCTTTAACTTGCCGAGCATATAGCTGTGGCAATGCAGGAACAAAGGTACTATTCAGAAGGCCACAAGTGCCAGATTCCAGGTCACACCTTTGCCATTCAAATTGCGGCTCTAAGTACATCTGTTAGACTATCCGAGCTTCCGAGTAGCACAGACTATTTACACTCGGATTGGGTTCACTCTCCCCACCCCTCCAATCCCTCCCCCCCCCATACTCCACCTCCCCCCTCTTTCTTTAGATGTTCTCATGCAGACCCTCATGATATTCAAATACTGTATCATGGGTAATTTGTCTGCATGCTAAGTCATCTCTGTATTGTTTATTGAAAAACCAAATACATTTTCTTGAAAAAAACAAAAACAAATGGAGCACCAGTCGCCACTGGATTACGTTTCCGATTTCTGCAAAAAAACTGGTGGATCCTGCTGCTTTCTATCTCCCCCTCCTGTCCATGTCCCCAATTCAGCTAGGGATTTTGCACAGCAGTGTTGCCAGCTCTGAACATGCTCAGTCTTCAGTGATTTTCTATGCTGAGCATTTCCCACCTATCACATCTGAGCAGCCCATGTGACTATAAAGTCAAACACATGGGTGTATACACAGTGGTAAATGACTGCCCACTCCCTCCTCCTCCATGCTCACTAACCAGCTAAACACAATGGGGGAGGGATATTACATGTAGATTAATTGAGGCTTCACCTCCCTCTTATTCTAAGACAGGTTATACACGGATTGAATCTCTGCCATTTCAGATGGAAGCGGCCGAGATTCGAACTGTTAATGGGCAGGCTGAATGTACCAAGTTGATCAATTGATTAACTTGGGTACAACCAGCCTGCTGGATTCTCTTGCGATTATCACTAGCGGCTGCTATAGCCACTAGCAATAATTACCATCTTCTCCCAGCGGGGACGGCTTCCGGTCAGACATGGTCCACTAGAAAGTATAATCATCATGCCACTTGAAATCAACACATAAAGTCAGCAATAAACAGTGTGTATATAAGCATTGACTCCAATGTGAGTAACAATACTATAACTAATATAGAGTGCACTTTAGGAGAATAGCTAGGATATGGTGCAAGGTCCCTTGAGAGATACCTCTTAGCAATAGGGGAAGGTCTCCGTGTAGCAGCTGAAAAGGGGCAGTCTTTAGTCCTAACTCTTCAGATGGCTAGTGTTGGGGCCCACTTGTACCATTGGTGCATATGAAAATAATCCCAATCAAGCCTGCAGGCAGAAATAAGGCTACTGGATGACTGTATGGTCAGTTTCCAAAGGGCTCAGTCTTTTTCTAGCAGCTGTAAAACCCTCTCAGCACATCAGTCTGGCTACAGACAGAAGAGGGGAGGGGATGTGTAGAGGTAGACCAACAACTATGGTATTGTAATAGTATCTGGTATTAGTTTTTTTTTTTTTTTAAAGCTTTGTTTTTTATTTTCACCTGGCGATCCAGCCAGTAAGTCTGTTGTTTTTCAAGCCATTCTGCAGATGTAGCAGTGTTGAGACAAATTATTTATCACCGACAGGGGGGCTTACAATGATCAGCTTTTATTTATGTAAAACTTTTATCCCAAAAGGAACAACACCAGTGGCGGCTGGTGCTCAATTTTTTTTTTGACCGTTGCCCAACAGGCTGCCTGCCAGCGCCTCCCTTACCTCATCCTGGTCGCGGCTTTCCCCTGCATCTCCTCCCGCTAATGTCACACAAGTGGGTGGGCTCGGGGCGCAGTGCTCTGCACCACAAGCTCACCCTTTCCAAAGCCAATTAGAGCCTCCGGCTCTAGTCATGTGCTTAAAAAATCAATGCATCCCCCCCCACATGGAGATTAGGGGCCGGGCGCATGGATTAAGGGGGTGGTGCCCCTGCCCCCCCCCTCCGCCCTTATTAGCGGTCGCCACTGAACAACACTGTTTGTTGTAACTGCTTGTAAAGGGTTGGCTGGAGTTTGGCTTCAACTTGTTAGTGTATCTAAATCTGCTAGTACATCTAATGCCGTGTACACACGGGCGGACTTTTCGGCATCAAAGTTCCGACAGCCTTACCGACGGACTTCCGACGGACTTTCGAATGAACAGACTTGCCTACACGCGATCACACCAAAGTCCGACAGATTCGTACGTGATGACGTACACCGGACTAAAATAAGGAAGTCGATAGCCAGTTGCCAATAGCTGCCCTAGCGTCGGTTTTCGTCCGTCGGACTAGCATACAGACGAATGGACTTTGACCGGACTCGAGTCCGTCGGAAAGATTTGAAACATGTTCCAAATCTAAAGTCCGTCTGATTTTCGACCGAAAAGGTCCGTCGGAAGTCAGATGAAGTCCACACGCGGTCGGATTGTCCGACGGATTCGTTCCGGCGGACGAGTTCGGTCGAAAAAGTCCAGTCGTGTGTACACGCCATAACACTCCCCTCATCCAGATTAACAATACTGCTGTCCAGAACTGTCTCCTTCATCCAGAGTGGGGGCGCTCTAATACAGGAGGTGTGTTACTGGGCAGATCACCAAGTGAAAAGGCCTAAAAAAGAAAACAAATGCAGCCACCACATCTAATGATTGGTAAGCTGCAATATATTACATTTTTAGTTTTGGGTTTTTAATACCGCTTTAATGTAAATCAGAAATGTCAAAGAAAATCCTCTATGTGAGAACTTTATGACATTGTAAGTGTTTTATTTGAACCAGGCTTCTAGACAAGTTCTGTTTTGTGACACCTTAGACGAGATTCTGTAAACTGCTCTGCAATTTGTGACTGTAAAAAGCGGAAGTGTTTTTGCAACTCTTGCTAACCGCACTGGTTGGGTTTTGGGTGTAGACAGTAAAATTGCAGTAAAGCCTAACCACAGGTTGTGTAAATATCAAGAGAGAACAAGCTGCTGAAATGCTTAGTAAATTTTACATTTTTGACATCTCTATAGCATTTATTACCCAAAAATGGAGAAGCGATACAATGGACGAGCAAGAATTGGCTGCACGCCCGATGAAAGTGAAGAAAATGGAAAGAATTTCCCTATGGGGTTTTGTAATGCAGCAAAAGAGCCCAAAATGATTCTAAAAAATGTTTATTACAAAAATAATTTACAGAAGCATAGCTACCTGTTAAAACATGAGCTCTATGACGGAGGCTGGCAAACATACATAATATGCATATTAATACAGCTGTACAGTGGACATTAAAACATGGCATATGTATAAAAAATCATACTGGGGAAAACCCCAACGCGTTTCGACCATATGTAGTAGAGGTCTTCTTCAGGGGGAAAAAAACTACAGATTTCTAGAAAATACAATATATAAATAAGTACATTGAAAACCAAACAATACAGAATGCTCATTCCAAAAGAGTACATTATGAATCTAGAAAATTATATTTACCACTGACGGCTGTACATCAAGCCTCCCAGATAATATGCCTAAGGATATTGCCCAAGGATCCAGACAGCGCAGTGGAACTCACTTAACCACAGGAGGACGGATGGCCACAAGTTAAGAAAACAGACCTACAAGAGGCTGCACTTTTGGCAAAAACCGGAGTGATGGGAGGAGGGGGGGGGGAGCCGCATGATATATTAAATTAATTATTAATCGTGGAAAGCCCCGTACAGGCTTCCTTCCTGAGGCATTTCAGGAAAAATGCCACATCATGGCCTCTAGATGGCATGGATGCTCATAGGAAATAATCATATTTAACAAAATATGGGAAAAATTCATAACAGCTGGGTGAATGCATGTGACATTCAGGATCCACCCTAGCCTGTGACTGCAAAACAGGGTTGCCAACCGTCAGTAAATTTACTGACAGTTTGCAAAAATCTGTGATTTTTTTTTTACTACTGTCTGTAAATATCGGGGGCTGATAAAAAGTCAACACAGCATGACAAATTAAGTGTAAACCGAACAAATTATTTGCTATGGGTATTTTGAGTGTTTCCATATTGTGTTTGTACTGTTTAAATTCGGGTTGTCTTCGTTTTTAATAGAAGTTCTGTCATTTTTTTAGGTTGTCAGTAAATTCTTCATGCTTTGTCAGTAAAAAAATGCTGCTGGAGGTCAGCAACACTGCTGCAAAATGAAGGTGCATCACATTAATGAAGTCCCACCCTTTACCCTGCCCTCCTGTAAGCATGCCCACCAAGTTAAACTGACAGTGTTGCACAAAGCAAGAGAGCCCTGATTGGCTCATCTGGGGTCCATAGGAAGAATGCCTCCTTTAGAGATAGCTAAAAAAAACATTGTTATCTTGCTGCTGACTCTGCCAAGTGGTGTTGGCTCTGGAACTCTTCAGACACCATCAAAAGGAAAGTTAACCACTTAGTGACTGCCTGCCCCCACTGTACCTATTAGGCCTACTTCCGAGTCATAGGTGTGCACAGCCTATTGCATTAGGGTGTGCACCCCAAAGTTGTGTGTGTGTGCATGTGTATATATACTGACAGTGTTCGTATATCAGTGGACAGTGTCAGTAGGGCAGAGAATGGTGTCAGTCATGCAGTGGATGGTGTCAGTAGTTTTTTTTTTTTTTTTAATTATTTTTTACAATTTTATTTTTTGTAATTTTTTTTTTTTGCACGTTTTTGGGAGCCCCGTTAGGAGGCTTTAGTGGAATATCAGGGGTCTTAACAGGGGGAATCTGCACTACACGAGGTGATTAGGGTGTGCCCAGGCACACCTGGAACACCCTGTGCGCACGCCTACGTTCCAAGTTTAGGCTGGCTCCTGCTGTGACTGCACACAGCAGGAGCCTGTCAGCAAATCCCGGCCAGTGATTCACGGCTGGGACCTGCTGATCGGCTGTGTCCAATCACAGCCCAGAGCTCTGTGTTGGTAAACAGCACAGAGATCTCTGCAGAGGGAGAGATGTCTGTTTCTCATCCCTGCAAAGCAGAGATGAGAAACGGAGAGATCTCCTAGTAAAAGCAGCACACTTCACACACATCGCATGACAATGTTCTCCATGTTTTCCAATAATAACCATTCATGTTTGTGCGACCTAAAGTTGCAGCAACTTCAAAGTAGTTCATGCACTACTTTGGTACGACTTTCGTGCAACTTGAGGGCCATAGACTTCAATGTTAACCCTCAAAAGTTGCATGAAAATCATACCTGAATGTTATACAGTGGAACCGCGGTTAACAAGTGTTTTGAAAGACGAGCAACATTTTGTTTAAATTCTGACTTGGTTTGTGAGTGTTGTCTTGCAAAACGAGCAGGATTCAAGCTAATGGGCGGTGCAGTACCGCATTTGGCCAGAGGTGGGGGAGGGGCGCTGGGAACACTCATAACGGTTCGGAGCCGTTCGGAAATACTCAGAAACACTCAGAAATACTCCGTGTTTCCGAGGCTTTCCAAGTTCAGCCGAGCTGTCCCCGAGTATTTCCGAGGCTCTTCGGCGCCCCCCCCACCTCTGGCCACATGCGGTATTGTGTGTAATAGAAGTCAATGCGGAACAAATTATCTTTGTTTCTATTGACTTCTATGGGGAAACTCGCTTTGGTATCCGAGTGCTTTGGATTACAAGCATTCCTCTGGAATGGATTATGCTCGTAATCCAAGGTTCCACTGTACATTGCAACAGTTTTCCATTATCACTGGTCAAAGCCAAAGTTGTATCCAAGTTACACCCATCCGCAGCTGCGTCAAAGTTGCACTCCAAAGGGGAGCTTTGGAGTCCTACAAGTGTGAACGTAGCCCTAAATTTCATTTGTGTACAGCGTTGCATGACAGCGCAATCCCCAGTTAAAGTAGAGCGGTGCCAAATGGCAAATAATGGCCTGGTCATGAAGGGGGTAAAACCTTTCCAGAGCTAAAGTGGTTAATCAGTCACAGCTCAAGGAACACCTAGCAACCCCTGGAGGAACCCTGGTTGAGAACAGTTGGGTTAGACAGTCAATGTGCTCCATAATATACAAAGAAATACCCAGCAGGGATGGTGGGAGACCCTCAAAATGGCCAAAAGCACAAGGAACTCAGCACAGATATCCCACCAGTAGAATCCCCAACAGAAACTGCCAGCCAACTTGTCTTTCCACCACCTATTAGATGCTGAAAAATAAGCTTTAAGTGGACTGACCCTTCAGATATATATGATTTGTGCCGGCGATGGTAGATTCACTTTATGGCCAGATGGTTATCTATATGTGGATGAACTTTGGACTCAGTTCATAAATCTTACTGCACTGCAGATCTGCTTCCTTAGTTGCACCTGGATCCTGATGCTGAGCAAGCGACCTCATCTTTAGGCAAGTTCCGTTTCCTCTGATACGGCCCTTTAACTGGTCCCCACATCTGAACCACCGGCCAAGGTTGTACACCACACTAATATGACACAGGAGAAATAAGTTGAACAAAACAAAAGTGACGTAAAGGAAGATGTATTAAAGCAGACCAACAGCTGACTTGATAAGATTTTGAGATGACCAAATACAGCCAATTCCAGCTGCATTCCAAGGGTCACAGCTAGTTACCCAGTTAGAATACAAGAGAAGAAGAGGGAAGGGATAAGTCATTCCTTTGATCACTCAGCTGTGTGTATGATCTGAGCTTCCACTCCTAAAGCAAACCAGTGTTTTAGCAATGCGTTGCAAAGCAAAAGGTTTGCTTTAATGCCCCCCTACCCAGTAACATATGCGTGTCTTTCCTTGCTCTCCTGCCATTCCAGTTGGCAAAATACCCAACAATTTCACCCATGAGACTCCCATTCCTCTTGTGCAGGGGCCTCCAAACTTTTTGAACAAAGGGCCAGTTAACTGTTCTTAAAGAGGAAGTAAACCCTCTCTAAAAAAAAAAAAAAAAAAAAAAAACACCCTGCAGGACAAAGGCATAATGAGCTAGTATGCATAGCATACTAGCTCATTATGAATCACTTACCTGAGATCGAAGCCCCCGAAGCGACCCTCGTTCACCTCCTCCATCGCCGCCATTATACCCGGAGTGACTTCCGGGTATCGCTGCTCCGGCGCTGTGACTGGCCGGAGCAGCGATGACGTCACTCCGGCGCATGCGCGCGGGAGCCGTCAGTGGCGGCATGATCGCCTTTACTAACGGCACGCTCAGTGCGCCTGCGCCGTTGTCTATGGCGCAAATGCGCCATAGACATCGGTGCCCGTTTTTAGGAAAATATCTCCTTAGCCGTGTAAGTTAAGGAGATATTTCTTGCACCTACAGGTAAGCCTTAATCTAGGGTTACCTGTAGGTTAAAGTGGTCTGTAAGGGTTTACAACCACTTTAAGACTTTATAGGGGCCAGAGTGTGGCAAGCTGGAGTAAAACAATGCCCCGTCTTTAGTATTGGGGCAGGAATAGTGCCCCGTCACTGGTGTGAGTGGGAGGAATAGTGCCCCATCATTGATGTGAGTGGGAGGAATAGTGCCCCATCATTGGTATCATTGGGAAGAATAGTGCTTCATCATTGGTGTCAGTGGGAAGAATAGTGCTTCATCATTGGTGTCAGTGGGAAGAATAGTGCTTCATCATTGGTGTCAGTGGGAAGAATAGTGCCCCATCATTTGTGTGAGTGGGAGGAATAGTGGCCCATCTTTTAGTATTAGTGGGAGAAATAGTGCCCCGTCATTGGTGTGAGTGAGAGGTATAGTGTCCCATCATTTCTGTGAGTGGGAGGAATAGTGCCCATCATTGGTGTCAGTGGGAGGCATAGTGCCCCATCATTGGGGTCAGTGGGAAGAATGGTGCCCCATCATTGGTGTCATCGGAGGGATAGTTCCCCATCTTTAGTATTAGGGAGAGGAATAGTATTAGGGGGTGGAATAGTGCACCATTATTGGTGTCAGTGGGAGGAATTGTGGCCCATCATTGATATCAGTGGGAAGAATAGTGCCCCATCATTGGTGTCAGGGGAAGAAATAGTGCCCCATCATTGGTGTCAGTAGGAGGAATTATTATCTGGCCTGTGAGTATGGAGAGTATGGGTATGCTGCTGGATAGTTCTGAAGTATTGCTGGTTATTGTGCAAATGTCGTTGGCCTGTATGTAAATGTGATATTTATTCCCCAGGAAATGGCATGCAGGGTGCACAAATATCTAGTGAAGGAATACATTGCACAGATTATGAAGCGGAAGGTGAGCCTTAATCCATTAAACCGGAAGAAAGCTGCTGAAAGAATGAAAGAGGAGTGTAAATTATTCAATTCAGTCGCTGAAGACATGGTAAGTCACTTCTTGGGGGGGGGGGGGCAGTACCACAATTTACCAATATGAAAATATTACTGGGAACCCTTTGTATGATAACTGGGTGTGACCCCACATTTTTCACCTTACGGTCTGGTGTGGATTTTAAAGGGAACCTACGCCAAAATTTAAAAAATAACAGCGTGGGGTCCCCCCCAAAATCTATACCAGACCCTTATCCAAACATGCAGCCTGGCTGGCCATGAAAGAGGACGGGCGGAAAGCGAGCGCCCCCCCCACCCTCCTAAACCATACCAGGCCACATCCCCTTAAAATTTGGAGGGGGTTGGTGAGTGCTTTGGGGCAGGGATGGCTCTGCCCTTCCCACCCCGAAGCACCTTGTCCCCACGTTGATGGGGACAAGGGCCTCTTCCTCACAGCCCTGGGCTGTGATTGTGGGGGTCTGCGGGCAGGGGGCTTAATGGAATCTGGATGCCCACTTTAACAAGTAATATTATCATAATGCTATTTTAAAAGTGGTTTTTTTTTTTTTTTTGTATCTGCAACTTTTTTTTTTTGAAGAAGAAGAATACCTGGTGATCCAGGTCCTTGATCAGGTACTTCCTGTTGTGGAGGGACAACTACACTCGTATATGGCCAAAATTGTGGGCCACCTGGCCATCATACCTATATGAGCTGGCTGGACAGACCATTAATATAGAGTTGCCCCCTCTTACTTTGTGGCTATAACAACCTTCATTCTTCTGAGGAAGGCTTTCCACAAGATTTTGGAATGCGTCTTGGCTTGTGAATTTGTGCCAATTTAGCCAAAAGCGCATTTGTGAGATCAGGTACTGATGATGGATGAGAAGACCTGTCTCACAATGAGCATTCCAATTCATTCAAAAGGTGTTCAGTAGGGTTGACTTGTCCTCTGCACTGGGCTTCTAGTGGCCATCTTGGGAGAGCCTGTGTCTGATTGGACATAGCACTCTCCCGAGTCTTGGGCGGCCATCTTGACCCCAAGATGCAATATATATAGCAAACAAAACCAACGAAAATTCCCAGCTCAGCTTACCGACCAGCCTGCAGCCAACCAAATCATCCTGTCTAACAGTATGCGTTAAAAACAGGGGTTTAGTTTGCACACATTTGCAAATACATACATATGCTGCAGAGACACTTCACAGCACCCCAGTATTATCTGCAGTCCTAACTCTATACATTTTTGAGAGCCTCCACAGTGGATGCACATGCATAATAATGGATAGATAGAGGGCAGGTGAGCCTGGAGGGAGCCCACCCCTCCTTAACGGCACAGGGGCACACTGGACACCCAGCACATAGTACAATGGTAGCAAAGGGGTCCAGTGCATCCCCTCACCAGGATTCCAACAGTACAAACAAATGGTCACTTCCCCCAGCAAGGAGCACATGGAGGGGAGATGCATGTCAAACAAAACCAAAGAAAATTGCCAGCTCAACTTACTGACCAGCCGGCAACCAACTGAATTATCCCTTGCTGGTTCAGTATGGCGTGCCCTGCAGTGTGGGGAGTATGCAGATAGGGGCAGATACACACTAGGTAGGGAGAGATGGGCTTAGGGCAGGGAAAGGTTCCTGAGGGCAGGGATACGATTGCCCAAAGTACCCTGGGATAATACTTGGAGTTTGCAGAAGAACCCTGTTGCCCATCCTACATCATCAGTTACAGCACCCTATCTGGGGATCTCATTGGGAAAGCCCTCTTGACTGCATAGTGCATAAAGCCCATGAATGTCCAAAATGTCTTTGTTAGCTGTAGTATTACCAGTACCCTTTACTGGAAAGGGGGGTAGCCAGCCCTCCTGTACTGGACTCAGACCCCTTAAGTTTGGCAGGGGGCCCAGGGCAGAGAGGGGACTCTTTTTGTATTTTTGGGCGCAAATTAATATTGCAGCTCCCAGCTTTAAAAAAAAAAAAAATTCTGGGGCCCATCAGTTTAGCGTGGGGGGGCAAATATGGAGCCATTTCATTTTCAGGGGTAGGCGGATCAAGCCCCCTTTGCTGTGGCTTTAGAAAATTAGATTCAAGTTCTTCTTCTATATTAACCAGGGCAAGCTCGAACTGTCAGACTGTATGGGGACCCACGATTTATAATAGCGGGGGGGGGGGGCACATACTTTTGGCAATATTATGTACCTCCTAGTTGTGTTCCTGTGGCATATGCTCCCATTGTGGAGTCTACAAGTGGCTCTGTCCATGCAGATTATCCAGGCATCATCCACTGAGACCACCATCAGGAAACCCACCCCGAGGAATGCCATTCTGCCAATGGTGGGACAAGTGGCTGTAAGGTGAAGTGGTTGAAATGCAGTGCCTTCAAAAAGTATTCATACCCCTTGAAATGTTCCACATTTTGTCATGTTCTAACCAAAAACGTAAATGTATTTTATTTGGATTTTATGTGATAGACCAACACAAGGTGGTACATACTTGTGAAGTGGAAGGAAAATGATAAATGGTTTTCAATTTTTTTTACAAATAAATATCTGAAAAGTGTGGGGTACATTAATATTCAGCCCCCTTTACTCTGATACCCCTAACTAAAATCTAGTGGAACCAATTGTCTTCAGAAGTCACCGAATTAGTAAAGAGAGTCCACCTCTCCACCCTCAGAGGTTTGTTAGAGAACCTTAGTGAACAAACAGCATCATGAAGGCCAAGGAACACACCAGACAGGTCAGGGATAAAAGTTGTGGAGAAGTATAAAGCAGGGTTAGGTTATAAAAAAAATACCCCAAGCTTTGACCATCTAACGAAGCTCTGTTCAATCCATCATCCGAAAATGGAAAGAGTATGGCACAACAGCAGACCTACCAAGACATGGCCGTCCACCTAAACTGACAGGCTGGGCAAGGAGAACATTCATCAGAGAAGCACCCAAGAGGCCCTTGATAACTCTGGAGGAGCTGCAGAGATCCACAGCTCAGGTGGGAGAATCTGTCCACAGGACAACTATTAGTCGTGCTCTCCACAAATCTGACCTTTATGGAAGAGTGGCAAGAAGAAAGCCATTGTTGAAAGAAAGCCATAAGAAGTCCTGTTTGCGAGAACCAATGTGGGGGACACAGCAAACATGTGGAAGAAGGTGCTCTGGTCAGATGGAACCATAATTTAACTTTTTTGGCCTGAAAGCAAAATGCCATGTGTGGGGGAAAACTAACACTGCACATCACCCTTCAGCAGGGACAGGGAAGCTGGTCAGAGTTGATGGGAAGATGGATGGAGTCAAATACAGGACAATCTTAGAAGAAAACCTGTTATGCAGCGTACACACGGTCAGACTTTTCGACCGGACTTGTCCAACGGACCAAATCTGGCGGACAATCCGATCGTGCGTGGGCTTCACTGGACTTTTCCAGTCGCAAATCTGAGACTTTAGATTTGGAACATGCTTCAAATCTTTACGTCGTAACTCCGCCGGACCCAGAAATCCGCTCGTCTGTATGCTAGTCCGACAAAAAACAACGCTAGGGCAGCTATTGGTTACTGGCTATCAACTTCCTTATTTTATTCCGGTGTACGTCATCACATACGAATCAGTCGGACTTTGGTGTGATCGTGTGTAGGCAAGTCCGTTCATTAAAAAGTCCGTCCGAAGTCCGCTGGAAAGTCTGTCGGACCAGTCCGGTCGAAAAGTCCGCCCGTGTGTACGCGGCATTAGAGTCTGCAAAAGACTTGAGACTGGGGCGGAGGTTCACCTTCTAGTTGGACAATGACCCGAAACATACAGCCAGAGCTACAATGGAATGGTTTAGATCAAAGCATATTCATGTGTTAGAATGGCCCAGTCAAAGTCCAGACCTAAATCCAATTAAAAATCTCTGACTTGAAAATTGCTGTTCATAAACACTCTCCATCTAATGGAGAGCTTGAGCTTTTGCAAAGAAGAATGGGCAAAAATTTCACTCTAGATGTCCAAAGCTGGTAGAGACACCCCCAAAAAGACTTGCAGCTGTAATTACAGAGAAAGGCGGTTCTACAAAGTATTGACTCGGGGGGGGGGGGGGGGGCGCCATACAAATGCTCCCCACACTTTTCATATATTTATTTGTAAAAAATGTGAAAACCATTTATTATTTTCCTTCCACTTCACACTTATGTGCCACTTTGTGTTGGTCTATCACATAAAATCCCAATAAAATACATTTACCTTTTTGTTTGTAACATGACAAAATGAATACTTTTTCAATGCACTGTAGGCTGGAGGAGATCAATAGCACTGATATGCAACAAAGAATGAAAAAGGAGAAAACAAGTACTTTATGAGAACAAAATGGCAGTTGCTTAAGATTTTCGGTGCTCTAGAAAAGTCAGGATCTACATTGAGTTATAGGGTATTGTCAAAGACTTTTTTAGAAATAAAAGCAAAGAAAAAAAACTTTTTAATGAGAGATAAAGAAATTTGAAATAAGATGTTTTTAATTTTTAGTTGCATTTCATTTCTTCATTTGTTTCCTCCTCCACTTGTTTAAAAGTTTCTCTTTGATGCACAGACAAGGAAATGTTTTTTTTATGGCTCTGAATGTATCTGACATCCTTCCTGGCACTGCCCGGGGCAACCCTTCAAGCTGTAGAGTGTCATGTGTCTGTTGTGTGCCAGCTCATGGGAATTTCAGGAAAGATCACATAACAATGATTGCTTTTTTTTAGTCACTTCTGATTTACATGTATTTTATGTTTGTTTAAGGGATCCAACCGGGAAGGCCTGTATGAAGTAATATGCTGCATTTCTGAAATCATTGGGTCAAAGAAAAAAGAGGAAATCAAACCTAAATTAGAAGATTTGCATCACCTTTACCCAGATGTCAGGTAAAATAATACTAAGTTCTTTAACAGACATAAGAATCTATTGATACAAAAAACTTGCTGTGTGAATTTCCCAGGCATTCACACAGCCATTTACAATAATTCCATTAATTGGGCTAACATGTTTCATCGTCAGCTGTATCTAGTTGCCATAATGTAATAACATTTTTCTTAAATAGCACAATCAAGAAAATAAATACTGCATTATGGCCACTAGGTGGAGCTGATGATCATAGAAAATGTGTGTGTATGTATGTATGTATGTATATATATATATATATATATATATAATTTTTTTTTCCTATGATCATCAGCTCCACCTAGTGGCCATAATGCAGTATTTTCTTGATTGTAAATGGAGATACGCAACTATGTGGCCCCACAGAAAAAAGCCCAGTGCAGTAGGGCCACATATATATGTATTAATCCCTTCCCATCAATGTAACACATATGTGGCCCTACTGCACTGGGCTTTTTTCTGTGGGGCCACATAGTTGCGTATCTCCGTTTATGCTGGGAGAACGCTGTGTTACGTTTGATACAGCACGGTGTCAGCACAGAGACTGGATACTCATCGAGAGCCCTGTGTCAGTACTAACGATCGGGACCCGGAACTCCCGATTCTGGGTCACCTGATCACTGTGGTAGCCTCTGATTGGCTACCACAGTGATCAGCCAATGTATAGCCCGCAGCTGTGTGTCTCTCTCTCTCTCTGTGAATGGAGAGGAGAGATATACAGTGGAACCTTGGATTATGAGCATAATCCGTTCCAGGAGAATGCTTGTAATTCAAAGCACTCGCATATCAAAGCGAGTTTCTCCATAGGAGTCAATGGAAACGAAGATAGTTTGTTCCGGATTGACTTCTATTGCATGTAATACCGCATGTGGCCAGAGGTGGGGGGGCGCCGGAGAAATCGGAAATACTTGGGGACACCTTGGCTGAACTCGGAAAGGCTCGGAAACACTCTGGAACGGAGTGTTTCTAATGCCGCATACACACGACCGGTTTTGCCGTGGGAATAAACTCCGAAGGTTTCTCCGACGGAATTCCGCTCAAGCGCTCTTGCATACACACGGTCACACCAAAGTCGCGGTGATGTACAACACGTACGATGGGACTAGAAAAAGGAAGTTCAATAGCCAATAGCTTCCGTCTCGTACTTGCTTCAGAACATGTGTCGGTTTTGGTCCGTTGGAACAGCATACAGACGAGCGGTTTTCCCGATAGGAATTGGTTCCGTCGGAAATATTTAGAACATGTTTAATTTCTAGGTCCGGCAGAATTTTCGAAAAAAAAAAAGTCAGATGAGGCCTACACATGATCAGGATAGACGATGAAAACCTTCCTTCGGACTTTTTCTGTCAGACATTCCGCTCGTGTGTACGCGGCATAAGTATTTCCGAGTGATTCCGAGTATTTCCGAACGGCTCCGAACCGTTCCGATTTCCCCCGCACCTCTGGCCAAATGCGGTACTGCACACCCCATTAGCTTGAATTCTGCTCGTTTTGCGAGACAACGCTCGCAAACCGGAGTCAGGATTTAAAAAAAAAAAAAGTAGCTCGTCTTTCCAAACGCTCGTTAACTGCGTTACTCGTAAACCAAGGTTCCACTGTACTGGGGTTGATTTACTAAAATTTGAGCTTTCCTTTCAGAGAAGGCCAAAAAAGTGTGTGTAAAAAAAAATAAACAAATAAATAAATAATAAAAATAAAAAAATAAAATAAAGAAAAAATACCTAGATCAAGGTTTGATCTAGGTCAGTACCAGGGTTTGTTTTTGGATCAAGTAAGGGTCAAAAGTCAAGGCCAGTATATTTTGGGGAGGATTTTTTTTTTTAAATGGTATCAGTGTCAGTGTGTTTTAGGTAGGACAAAAAAAAAAAAAAAAAAAGCAAAATGTGTACTATTGCTTCTGGGCTGTACTACGGGTTCAAACAACAACATACACATATGTAGTATTGCTGTGATCTTCAGGAGCAGGAGAAATTTGGGGTTGTTCTGCAGTGGTAGGTTATGGTAGTAGTAACAAGAAATATACAGCTAAATTAAATAAAAATATATTTGTTAATAAAAAAAAAAATAAAGAAAATCAGGAGATATCCATTACCATTTACTACCAAATGAAAGACCAATCTGTCCTGAACAAAACAAGATATAATCCACCTGGATGAGCACAGCAGTTGTGAATTTATATACGCTTTTACTAACATATGTCCAAGTTGCAAAATTGTGCTCAGGCATTAGGATTTGCTTTACCCTTAGGCGAGAAGAGGTTAAACAAATTACAGGGATCATTTGAGATGGCTGCGCAAATACTTGAGACATTTACACAGCACTTTTTTTTTTTTATAAATAGAACCCTTGAAGTATAACTCCAGTGTTGTTGAGAGAAAAAAATACCTTCAAGGCAAGGATGGATTAAACATCAAGCAAAATAAGCACTGCGTACCTAGACGGCAAGAGAAAGGGGCACCACTGCAGATAAATGCCGTCTAAAACAAAGTGCACTTACCCTTTTTTGTTCCTTTTGCCCTGAGCTAACTAATCCCCCCCCCACCCCCTCCACAGATCTACAGCCCTGGCCAAAAGTTTTGAGGATGACACAAATATTCATTTTCACAAAGTCGGCTGCTTCAGTTTTTTTTAGGTCTTTTTTTCAGATGTTACTATGGTATACTGAAGTATAATTACAAGCATTTCCTAAGTTTCAAAGGCTTTTATTAAACAATTACATTACGTTTATGCAGAGTCAATATTGGCAGTGTTGACCCTTCTTTTTCAAAACCTCTGCAATTCCCCCATGGACACAATTAGCTCTGAAATATCTAGGAACGTACATCCCTCCCTAAATTGTCCCAAACGTTTGCCCTGAACTTCCTACCACTGTAGAAAACCGTTCGGGAACTGCTTAACAAGTGGCACACAGGCCTACATTCATGGCTCGGCAGGTGCAATATTCTCAAGATGAGCATTCTTCCCAAATTCCTGTACCTCCTACAAGCCTTGCCGATCCATATACCGTCTAACTACTTTGACCAAGTACGGGCACTGTTCTCCGACTTTATCTGGGCACATAAATGACCAAGACTGAACTGACGACAGCTTTCGCTACCCAAATTGTATGGAGGTCTAACAGTACCAGACCTGCGTAAATACCATCAAGCAACCCACCTGACCAGACTTATCGACGAGAATCGCCACCAGGCTACTAAACTGTGGCCCCACCTAGAACAGTCCCAGGGCACCATACCATTAGACAGAGCACTTTGGTGTCACCAATCGCTGCCTCACGCTATGAAAAACCACCCTTTGGAGGGTTTAACTATGTGGATTTGCTCGTCCCTTTTCACCCGCGCCTCTCTTATGTCAGTTCATTCCCCACTTTACCTAATACTTGGAAACCCACTATTCTTCCCAGGTTCTCAGGATCCTGCCTTTCACTCCCTAAGGAATTCTGGTTGTTTCCAAGCATCCCACTTCCTCACTCACAGTAGGTGGCCGTGTCTATCTGAGCTCACAAACCCAGATGGTTTGTTTCATTTGGACCAATGGAGGGCCCTTCAAATTAACCATTTCTTCAAGCCTTTACCTCCCCCAGGCAGCTTCTGCCAAACCCTTACCACTTTCGAGACTTACTGTTCAGAGGAGGGCACCATGCCTCACACCCTATTGGCCACCTACCAATTGCTGATAACGCCACCAGATAGCTACCAACTGCAATGTCTCAGTACATGGAAGAAGGATCTACAGCATACACTTACCATACATCAAAGACAAAATATTCTCTGCTTCACCTATAAATCCTCCATATGTACGAGGATACAGGAAACCAATTTTAAAATTGTCACCAGATGGTACAATACTCCTGCAAAGCTACTAAAGTTCTTCCCCTTGACCTCAGACCGCTGCTGGAGGTGCCACGAGGACCGGGGAACAATTTGTCCTGTCCCAGGCTGGAACAGTTCTGGAAGACAATCCAGCACAATGCCCAAAAGTTTACTGAACGACCCATCCCCGACGATCCGGCCTTCTTCCTGCTCCACCCCTCCAACATTCCAAGCAAAATTTATAAAAAATCAATAATTTGCCATCTCCTCCATGCGGCCAAGGTGTGCATTCCTCTATGCTGGAAATCCACACAACCTCCATCCAAAGGTCTGTGGTTCAAAAAAGTGGAGGAAATCAGTAAAATGGGGGATCTTATCCTCACGGCCCGCCATCAACATGAACGCTACACCAAGACGTGGACACTTTGGAACATGTTTGCCTTCTCTGATGAGGGACAAGCCCTCTTTGAAAGCAACACTGTAGACTAATGCAAGCCTAGTATGGCCATGGTTGACGTCAGTGGCCTGCTGGCGCTGCCCATCCCCCCTTCCTGCTTGTACTGTAACTCGAGAAAAGCATATTCGTTACCCCCCAGGCCCACCCCCCTCTCCCCCCCCCCCCCCACTACTCCCCTTTCCCTCTCCATCCCCCCTCTCTCTCCCCCTCTCCCCTTCTTCACGTTTTCTATGATTCTCTTTTTCTCTGACCCTTTAACGGGATGACATTACATGTGAAGAACTTATGCTTACTTGTATTATATAAAAACTCTATAGAACAACTCTGTTTATGACATGGTATGTTGTTTTACTTTATCCTATACCACTGTACCTCTTTAATGTAATTGAAGATGCTGTGTTTTGTGCCTCTTTGCCTCTTTAAATAAAAGATTTGAAAAAAGGTCTGGGGAGTTTCCTGGCCATGAACCCAAAATTTCAATGTTTTGTTCCCCAAGCCACTTAGTTATCACTTTTGCCTTATGGCAAGGTGCTCCATCATGCTGGAAAAGGCGTTGTTCCTCACCAAACTGTTCTTGGATGGTTGGAAGAAGTTGCTCTCAGGAGGATAATTTTGTACCAATCTTTATTCATGGCTGTGTTCTTAGGCAAAATTTTGAGTGAGTTTTATCCTCACTGTGCGTGTAGATGCTCTTACACCTGCCTGCAGCCATTCCTAAACAAGTTCTGCACTGGTGGTGCCCCGATCCCGCAACTGAATAAAATGCAGGAGACGGTCCTGGCGCTTGCTGAACTTTCTTGGGCGCCCTGAAGCCTTCTTCACAAATGCAGTGTAAATGTTTTTTATGGCAATAAGTTCATTTTCATGGCAAAGAGGGACTTTGCAATTCATGTGATCACTCTTAAAAACATTCTGAAGTATATGCAAATTGCCATCAAAAACACTGAGGCAGCAGACTTTGTGAAACTTATTATTTGGGTCATTCGCAAAACTTTTGGCCACGTATACTTACCGACAACTGACTGCTGTGGCCGCTGGACTTCTATGGGTGTCAACTACCTTTGTCTCCAGACCGGAAGACTAAGGTAGGCAAGCCCCATAATATTCCCCCATATACTACAGTTGTGGTGGTCTGGGGCTGACCTGAAGGAAAACTGAAGAAGGTTGAGCATAGGTTCATAGTGTAGCGATGCGGGAACCAGCGTCATTTTAGCGCTGGTTCCCGCATCGCATCTCTCCCGCAGGCAGTTCACACTGCCCTCTGCAAACTGCTGCGGGTGTCAATATAATTGTAATGACACCCCCAGATCGGTTCACAGATCGCAGTGCGAACTGTGAATTCGGACAGGGATTGGATCGCATGGTTCAGAACATCCATGCGTTTCGATTCCAGTGCAGGGAAAAAAAAGTCCCTGCACCTTTTTTTATGTGAATCCAATGCGAGTTCAGCCATACAATTGTATGGCTGAACTCGCACTGCACAGACATCGCATGTTATCACCCCTGCAGTGCAGGTGCGAATCACATGCAATGTCTGACATTGCTAAAGTGTGAACCTAGACTTACACATTTTTAAACTTTTATTTCACTTGCAGCACTTATTGAGTCTTAGGGGTGTATTTATAACACAGATCTATTTGTCCTGTGAAACTACATCTGTTTAATATGTGTATGTGGGCACAGCCTGCTGTTATCTGAGAGCTGTGAACCTGGAAGTGCTCAGAGCAGAGCCCTTCCTGGTTCACTGCACATAGCAGAGATCGGACACTCTATAGAATTCCCCTTCTCTCTCCTGTCAGCAGCTACATTAAAGGTTATTTACTTAAGTGAGGAGAGGGCAGGAGGAGCTGGACCAACACAGTCGGCCATTACTTACATCCAGTAGAGGAGAGGGGTATGTCATGCTAGGAGGGAGGGGGCTGTGATAGGAAATTGACTCTTGTGAAGTCGTCTAATTTTCTAACCAATTCAGAGGCATGTTGCAAGGGAATGTATATTTTTATACTTTTTTTTTTTTTTGAATAATTTATGGAAAGGAAAAGCATGCATTGAAAATACTTGATTTGCTTTGTGCTTTTGCCTGAAAATTGGTGAAAGGTTCTCTGTTTTTTTTATTTTTATTTTTTTTGCTTGCCACCACATAGTTTTAGCACCTGTTGACCCTGCCAATAGATTTGTAATTTTTCCCTCCTTTTAACAGGGTGACAATGTTGTTCCTTCTGTAGTGAAATTACACAGGAGCGTTGTCACCCTTTGGAGCGTAGTCTTAAATGGACAAGTAGGACCAGGACAAGGGGTGGGTAGGAGGGGAAGCTTCCCTGGGCACTGTGGTATCGTGTGGGGTGGAAGGAGCGCCAAAAGGAAATTGGGGGAGGGGATTTGTGTTGGAAGGGAGAATTTGGGGAGCGGCAGGGGATAAGTATTGTTTTAGGAGGGGAAATTTGAGCGGTTGATAAGAGTGGTAATTTAGGGAGATTTGTGTTGGGAGGGGGGGATTAAAGGGAAGAAGATTTGTGCTAGGAGGAAAGAGTTTTTTTTTGGGGGGGGGGGTGTGGGTTGAGCATTTGAGTTGGGGGGGGCAAGAATTGTCTTGAGGGGGGATTTCAGCAAGGGGGATTTGAACTGGGAGGAGGGGGAATTTATGCTTAGTGGGTAAGCATGCATATTAGTTCTCAGTGTTTTTTACGAAAGCCCCCTGATGGAGCTCCTAAAAAATTGTAAAAAAATAACATAAAATAAATTATTGTAAAAAAGTATTGGAAAAAATAGTAAAATTGCAAAAAAAGATAATAAAAAAAATATTAAAATTTAAACTACTGATACCGTCCACTGCTCTACTGACACCAACCTCTGCCCTACAGACATCGTCCACTGCTCTACTGACACCAACCTCTGCCCTACAGACATCGTCCACTGCTCTACATATACATACATTATATATATATATATATATATATATATATATATATATATATATATATATATATATATATATATATATATATATATATATATATATATTTATTATACACACACACGCATGTATGTTTGAGGTGCACGCCCTCATGCAATAGGCTGAGCACACCTATACCTAGTAGTCTTATGTGGACTTTAGGTAATCAAATAAAATCACTCCTTGCAGCCCGCATTTTGCACCCCTTTGGCATACAGTAACTTTGTGGCATACTGAGAATAGCAGTATCTTCTCTCCTCTATTAATAGCCCCCATAGCTATCCAGAGTGAACTGAGTAGCAGGAAGTGAAGGAAAGGTGAGTATGTGCTGGGGGGGGGATTAAAGTGTACCTGCTATTTTGCACAGAAAGTGTCAAATGCAGGAATGCTTGCAAGTTATACACACTGAACTACAAGACTGAAATACCTGGAATCAAATACTAAATAAAAAAAGGATAACTGGGTTGCTAAGGAAACAGCATTCATTAAGGTAAAAAGCCTTCTGTGTGCAGTCCCCCCCCCCCCCCATCCTTATCTGAGCTCTCTCCAATCCAGCAATGTTCACAATAGCCTCGGCTGTCCCGGGACTCTCCCTTCTCATTGGCTGAGACAGCAGAGGGAGCCTATTGGCTCCCATTGCTGTCAATCACAGCCAGTGAACCAATGAGGAAAGAGCGGGGGGGGGGCGAAGACAAGCTACGGTTCTCTGTGTCCTCTGGACGCATGTGGAGCAGCGGCTTGGGAGTGAGCATGCAGCGGTGCCCCCAGGGCAAGCATCTTTCTCTGGGGGCACTGCTCCTGGGGGAGGAGCTAGGAGCTCTGGCGGGGGAGCTGAAAAGAATAGCTGCTCTGTGCAAAACCACAGTCATGTTGGAACAAGAAGAGGCCGACCCCAAACTGTTTCCCACAAAGTTGGGATCATGAAATTGTCCAAAATGTCTTGGTATGCTGACGCCTTAAGAGTTCCCTTCACTGGAACTAAGGGGCCAAGCCCAACCCCTGAAAAACAACCCCACACCATAATCCTCCCTTCACCAAATGATTTGGACCAATGCACAAAGCAAGGTCCACAAAGACATGGATGAGCGAGTTTGGGGTGGAGGAACTTGACTGACCTCAACCCGATAGAACACCTTTGGGATAAATTAGATCGGAGACTGCGAGCCAGGCCTTCTCATCCAATATCAGTGCCTGACCTCACAAATGCGCTTCTGGAAGAATGGTCAAACATTCCCATAGACACACTCCTAAACCTTGTGGACAGCCTTCCCAGAAGAGTTGAAGCTATTATAGCTGCAAAGGGTGGGCCAACTCAATATTGGACCCTACGGACTAATGCCGCGTACACACGGTCGGATTTTCCAAAGGGAAATGTTCGATAGAGCTTTTTGTCAGAAATTCCGACAGTGTGTAGGCCCCATTGGACATTTTCCGTCGGAATTTCCGCCAAACAAAATTTGAGATCTGGATCTCAAATTTTCCGACAACAAAATCCGTTCTCGTAAATTCTGATCATATGTACACAATTCTGACGCACAAAATTCCACGCATGCTCGGAATCAAGCAGAAGAGCCGCACTGGCTATTCATTTTTCATGGCTCGTCGTACGTGTTGTACATCACCGCGTTCTTGACGTTCGGACTATCCGACAAGATTTGTGTGACCGTGCGTATGCAAGACAAGTTTGAGCCAACATCCGTCGGGGAAAAAAAACATGGATTTTGTTGTCGGAATGTGCGATCGTGTGTACGGGGCATTAGACTGGGATGCCATTAAGGTTCATGTGCGTGTAAAGGCAGGCGTCCCAATACTTTTGGTAATATAGTGTATGTAGAGATGGTGAACACCCCAATTTAATGTGACCCTATCTGTGGCGGTAGAGAAAAGCAGAAAAATACTTACATACATATTCCTTTTTCTTGCAGCGAGGAACACATCTTGTGTATTTTACATGTTCAAGGCACCGGGCGCAGCAGAAAGCTTCTAGAACATTTCCATCAGCTGCAGAAAAATCACCAACCTCCAAACGAGCCAGAGGACAAACTGTTCTCCGAGATAGACTGCGTCTCACAAGTCGCCTGTTTTTCCTGCAATTTTAGTGCTCAGTTTGATCAATGATGACTTGGTACTGGAGAACCGTCATTGAAAACACTTTCCCAAGTGGAACCTTTCCCAGATATTCCAAGCATTTATCGAAAGTTTTTCAACTCTTAAAAACGCAAGAATTTTGGGAAGAGCCAACCCGGGAACCCGTACAGACTGTCACCCCTGCAATATCAAGCTGTGAACTTTGAAATTTGTGATTCAAGACATAATACTGCCATTGACTGGATTTCAAAGAATAAAATATTATAAGCTATAACAATATTCGAAGGTATAACTACAACGTATTTTTATTTTGTCACATCTCTACTTCTGCTTTGGTATCTGTTGATTAAGCCTCTAGTAATACTGTAATTGGGGGGAAAAAAAATGTAACAAAGGCCAACGCCAGGCCCTTTTTTTATTGAATCCCTTAGCGGTGGTTTAAAACAGTGTTTCTCAACAGGGGTCTCTTGGTGGTGCCAGGAGCACGGGACTGTGGTTTGTTCTGGATCAGTGTTATGCGTTGCCATGATGCAGGTGGGCCAGCCGCCAGCACCATAACAACCAATGATGCTCTAGGGCCAGAACACACAGTGTCATTCATTGCTATATTGTTGTCCACCTCTTGCCCTCTGCCATTCTGTGAAGAAGGGACTGTGTGGTGGCTGGAGGACACTAAGGTCGGAGGAGCTCTGACGTGAACCGGAAAGGGGGGGGGGTGCAGTTTGGACTTTAATGTGAATGGGGGGGGGGGGGGGGGGGTAAGGACTCTGACAGGAATTGGAGGGGGGTACTCTGATGTGAAGTTGGGGTGACTTTTACAGGAAAAGGGAACCTCTAATATGGTGGGGGACTTCTGATGTGAAGAGGGCTTCTGATGTACAGTTAATTTCATTACGGTGGTTTCATGCACTGTCCTAGGATCACATTTCCCATTAATATGTAACATTTAAACTACCGTATAAACTACTAAAGTGAATAGTGGCGCTGTAAATAACTAAAATAACATTGATATATATTATGATGCTGGGTGACAAGAAATTAGAATACGGTACCACATCCCATTTGCATTGATGAAAAAAGAGAGGAGGGGAGCAGGCGGGACTTTTAAGGTACCAAGGAGAGCAAGCAGATTGAAAAAATATAAATTTATTTATTTAGACAATTCTTAAAATCGCAGTAAGCATTTACAAAAATCACATATTATTTCTTAGAACATGTACAACCACTTCTTACTCGACATGTTTCGCTCACAAGAGCTTCTTCAGGACTTTTTTGAGAAGTGTCGTATCAAGTGTTATATACTGTAAAAGAAACAACAATTGTAAATGGATATGTTTCAAATTGCCATGAATAAAATGACATCACATATCAGTGAAACATAATTTGTGTGTTATATCTCATTTATAGAAATTTTGTTTAAGAAAAAAAATCATACATTTTGTACAAAAGATATTAAACTGAAAGGGTGCCTACCGGATACTTGAATTCCTAAAACATTGATTTAGGATACATAAATTGGAGCCAGGGTTTAAAAGGGATCGGAAAACCTTTGTAGTCAAAGAGAGAGGATAAATTACAAACTTGCTCATATCCTTTAAATATTTGGAGAAATATTCAATAGTTCTAAAGGGTATATAATAATGAATAGGGCAAAAAACATTTACCTCTGTTGGGAATAAAGGGTGTATATTATTTGTAGAACCAATACGATCATTCATCCCAGGCAATGGGGAGGAAGAAAAGTTTAGTAAACCCAAACAGACAAAAAAAATGTCTAAAGGGTGGAAAAGACCACCCCCTCATTTTTGAGACCTTGGCAGCACCGAAAAGGGGTGGGCACCGGGGCTACACCTGATGATAGGGTTTTTAGTAGCACTTTGTTTTCTTATATGTGGATCTTTCCATGGGATCAATCCATGTGTTACAATGGGCCAGTAACGTTTCATCAAAAATGTATTAAAAAAAGGTTTCAAACATAGACACAGAGTTGAACAAAAGGGAAAACTAAATGGTGGGACTTTAAATGAAGCAACCACTACGTTGTATAAACCAATCAGTATACCAATGTTTATTAATTGCAAGGTTTGTACATAACCCAAGGAGTAATAAATAATAAATTCATATAGCAATGCACTAAGGGTCTATTCTTATAGACACAGAGTTACCATTTGATCGCCCTAGATGTTTAACCCCTTCCTAGCCAGTGTCGTTAGTACAGTGACAGTGCATATTTTTTAGCACTGATCACTGTATTTGTGTCACTGATCCCCAAAAAGTGTCAGTTAGTGTCCAAATTCTCTGCCGCAATACCAATCAGTACACGTCCATTGGGATTTTTTTTTTAACCAAAAATATGTAGCAGAATACATATTGGCCTAAATTGATAAAGAAATTATATATATTTTTTATTTTTTATTTATTGGATATGTTTTATAGCCAAAAGTAAAAAATATTGTTTTTTTTTTTTTTGGTTTTTTTTTAAACTGTTAAATTATCAAATCCTTGATCCCGAACATCCCACAGCACCGTTTGGAATTGGACAGAGTCCACAGAGCCTTGGGACCCCAAAGAAAGGATGGTTCCCCCAGGGACATCATCGCAAAACCCCACTTCTACATGGTCAAGGAGGAGATAATGAAGCAGTCCAGAGCGATGAAACAGATTTCATGTAGGAGGTCACCCAATACTCATTTTTACAGATTTGTCCCCCTCTACATCCAGAGAAGAAGTGCCCTGAAACCCCTACTCACAGTCCTCACCCAAAAGGACATTAAATACTGGTGGACCTTTCCATTTGCTGTTAAATTTTACTTCAAGGGCAAGCACTACTCCTTCACCAGTCTCCAGGAAGGGGAGAAAATCCTCCTAGTCTCCAGGAAGGGGAGAAAATCCTCCTTTCCCTGAAGCTCATCTTGCTGGAAGTAGATATGGACACGTCTAACCCCACTCTCAACTCAGCGGAACACAAGTCCCACAAGTCCTCTGACCCCCCTGTGGAACAAGCCGAGAACCAAGAGAACTAATGATAACGGTCTGACCTGAGGCGAAGAAACAACTTCTGCAACTTACACTTCTATCCTCATCTCCTCGAGGCCGAGGCTGCCAGGAACTTCCAACCCTGCTGATTGGAGCAACCGCTCCACAGGTTCTGTTCTTGATACTTTTGTTAGAAATAGTTTGTTTTTTACTTTTTGCCCCTTTTTTGGTTCCGGGTTGAACTGGACGGTCCCGGGTTCCATTTTTTGGGAGGACTGTTATCTCCGTAAAGTTTAGTGTATGGGCTATTAACAGGCCCCCCAAAAATGATAGCTTTAGAAAACAGATGAGGCTTTTAGGTTGGTGAGCCCTATTTTGGCTCCAAAAAGGGCTACGTAACAAAACTGGAACCCCTCTCCCTACTTTGTGGAGAAGGAGGAAGGGGGGTCCCGCCACAAAGAAATTACCGTGGGTACGAAATAATTCCTATCAATGGAATGTATTCTCTCTGTGTTCAATTCTATCAATGTTCTTTATTGTACTAAAGGGTGTCTTAGTGCTGGGTGCTGGGCATGTGCCTCCACCTGGCACAAAATGACACTGCTTCCTAGATTACTCTACCTTTTCCGATCCATCCCCATCCCACTAAGGAGGGACCACCTCAGGTCCTTTCAGAGCAAAATACTTAAGTTTATCTGGGGAGGTTCCGGATATAGGATAAGACAACAGACCCTTTACCTCTCTCGTAATCAAGGCGGGTTAGGCAGTACTCTCTGTAATTTACTCCAATAGGGAAAAAACAGACTGGGTTCAGTTAGAACGCCAGGATGTGCCTCAATACACATTAGACTTTATCCTCTGGAACCCACCTAGAAATCGCCCGCCAATCCTGGCCCCCACGCTCTCACACTCATTCGCTCTGTGGGACAAATTAAGATATGATCCACATCTCGTGTCAGAGATGAATCCCCTGGCACATCTGTTTCGTAATCCGAACTTTCCTCCAGGTTTGGACATAAATGCCTTCCAGTGGTGGCTGGACAAGAGCCTGTACAGTATAGGACATTTTTATACATCAAGGGGCCCCCTCTCCCTAGCCCATGGTGTCAGCAAACTCGACCTCCCACAATCGGAACGTTTCCGGTACAACCAAATCTCACACTTTCTCCACAGCTTCTGGAAGGATAAACCCGAACCTCCCAAATTCACAACCTACGAGCTTTGGTGTGGTCAAGCCATGGAGCAAAAAGGCGGCATCTCAGTAATCTATGCGTCAGCCATCAGTTAAATCCCTGTATATGTTAGCCTGGGAGGAAGATTCCAATGGAGCCTGGGGACCTGGCAGATCCACTTCATTTAAGGGCATTATCAACGTTTCCCTAATGGAAGCAAACATAAAAGGTCATGTCTAGGTGGTACATGACCCCCGCCAGACTAGCTATGATTTATCCCTCGGTTGATCCCTTATGCTTTAGGGGATGCCAATTATTGGGCACGATAGCCCATGTGTGGTGGGAATGCCCTAGAATCGGGTCCTTCTGGAGAAGGATCTTTAACCTCATTAGAAGAGTTAGGGGCTGTGAGATCCCCTGGTCTCCAGAGGTCGCACTACTGAATTCACATATCCCAAAGATTTCCAAGTGTAACCGTAAATTGATACACTTCATACTGTTAGAAGCCAAAATAACCCTGGCTAAGGCCTAGAAGCGACCTTCAGTTTGAATAAGGGCGGTCAAAAGGAAAGTTTCTTGGATTATGGCCCAAGAAAAACTGGCTAGTATCCTCACAGACTCAGTTCACAAGTTTGAAATTATCTGAGAACCTTGGGCTCTATTAATGGGAATTTCCATTACCCCAGGCATTCATACCATCCAGGGCCCGGACCAATGCCCTTGTAAATGAACCTCCCTTCCCCTGTCCCTCCTCACTCTTCTCTACCTCTCCTTCAGCTTGCTATCCTCTTTCCCACTCAGGGATCCTCACCAACATCTACTGGGATCTTACTAGGGCTCATTTCTAGCAACCGAAAGTTTTTTGAGGAGACTCGGGGAGGACCGAGGGAAGTAGGTGTCCCAACTCCCGGCACAGTATGTTCCCATTAGGGGTGCTGGGGGGGGGGGGAGATGCCCCGTCACTCCTTCCTCGCTCCCAGAGGGGGCCTTCGCTTCTAACTTTAAGAGCCTCTAACCTGTAGCAATAGTTTCTGTGGGAGGCGGGCAATCTACAAGTCTAATACAAATCTTAAGAGACTGGTAATTCAAAATGTTTGTTTTTGGATTTTCACATATATATCCACCTCTTGTTTATGTTTGGTATCTCCATGACTTGTAATCCACATGCCATTATTATACCATTGATGTTCTTTTCTTCTCTGTATAAGAGCTTCTCTTTATTTCAAGAAAATAAAAACCTTTTAAAGGAAATTAGTAAGGGGACTAAGCACTTGACACGGAAAGTCCTCCATTCAAATATGAACTTTGAGTGAGATCCTCCATGCCACCATCCGAGGTGTGCAGCAGAACTCTGTGGTTTTTAGATGTTTCTTGACAGAAACTAATATCAAGAACTGTTCAGGTGTTCAGAAAGGTTTCACAAATAGAATTACACAAAACTGTACATTCACTGTACAAGAATAGGGAAGTTTCATTTTTCCTCGAACAACAACAGAACTTCTTTGTGGTTGCATTAATTGACTAGAATAGAAGCATTGTAGACAGAGAATGAATTAAAATCATGTGTTTTTATTCTAGATAATAGTGAAAACAATTATTAAAAGCAGTCTCTCAACCAGGGTTGCTCTAGGTTGCTAGGAGTTTCTTGAGCAATGACCAACTTTTGCTTCTAAGATAAGTAAGCTATGACGCTTATGATCTTTTCAGCTAAAAGTGGAGTATTTTTCCCACTGACTTCCAATGTAAGGTGCATTTTTCCCACTGACCACCAATGTAAAGTCCATTCTTCCCACTGACATCCAAAGTAAGGAGCATTTTCCCCACTGTTGGTCACCAATGTAAGAAGCATTCTTCCCACTGTTGACCACCAATGTAAGGAGCATCCTTCCCACTGATCACCAATGTAAGGAACATTCTTCCCACTGATCACCAATTCAGGGAGCATTCTTCCCACTGATCACCAATGCAGGGAGCATTCTTCCCACTGATCATCAATGTAAGGAGCATTCTTCCAATTGAACCCCAATGTAAGGGACATTCTTCCCACTGATCACCAATGTAAGGGACATTCTTCCCACTGACCTCCGATGTAAAGAGCATTCTTCCCATTGACCTCCAGTGTAAAGAGCATTCTTCCCACTGACATCCAATGTAAGGAGCATTCTTCCCACTGCTGACCACCTATGTAAGGAACATTCTTCCCACTGTTGACCACCAATGTAAGGAGCATTCTTCCCACTGATCACCAATTCAGGGAGCATTCTTCCCACTGATCACCAATGCAGGGAGCATTCTTCCCACTGATCACCAATGCAGGGAGCATTCTTCCCACTGATCATCAATGTAAGGAGCATTCTTCCAATTGAACCCCAATGTAAGGGACATTCTTCCCACTGATCACCAATGTAAGGGACATTCTTCCCACTGACCTCCGATGTAAAGAGCATTCTTCCCATTGACCTCCAGTGTAAAGAGCATTCTTCCCACTGACATCCAATGTAAGGAGCATTCTTCCCACTGTTGACCACCAATGCAAGGAGCATTCTTCCTACTGATCACCAATGTAAGCAGCATTCTTCCAATTGACCTCCAATGTAAGGGACATTCTTCCCACTGACCTCCAATGTAAAGAGTATTCTTCCCACTGACCTCCAATGTAAAGAGCATTCTGCTCATTGACCTCCAATGTAAGGAGCATTCTCCTACTGACCACCAATATAAGCAACATTTATCCCCCAAAATATTTCTTCCCATCATTAAAAGCAATCTTTCTAAACAAGGATTACTCTAGATGTTGCCAGGGGTTCATTGAGCAATGAGCAACGTCTGTTTCTAAGATAAGTAACCAATGACACGGATGAGCTTTTCAGCTATCTATACGTGGAGCATTCTTCCCACTGACCATCAATGTAAGGTGGCCTTTTCTCACTGACCACCAATGTAAGGACATTCTTCCCACCATTTGCCAATCTAAGCGGATCCTTGTTCATTGACCATCAAACTAACAGATGCGTTCATGCACTACCAAAGTAGTACCCTGACTACCAATGCAAATGCACTTCACTGTCCACCATTGTAAGAGGGCACTTTGATCACCAAATATGGAAGGGCTACAATTTTCACGGTCTGCAATTCTTTTCTAGCTATTATTATAATTTGCATTGTTTCATTATTATGGCTGCATATGATTTATCATATAGAGCAGCTCTGGATATCAAATACAAGAAGTTCTTCAAGTTTCCATATTTTTTTATTTGTTGATATACAAATTATTTTATTTTCCCGCCGCGATCCGGTGCCCTCCGCCGCTTACTGGAGCCGCCGGCAGCAGCGGAGGCGATCAGGTCCTTTCCCCTCTGTGGTATGGAGCTGAGTGAGGGGAAGATGGCCCCCACCCGGCTCCATACCATTGCAGGGTGGAAGCGACATCAAATTGTCACTTCCGCCCATAGCTCTTAAATGGACATTTATTTATTTTTTTCAAATGAATTTTTTTTTTTTTTATTGCAATTTAGTGTAAATATGAGATCTGAGATCTTTTTGACCCCCAGATCTCATATTTAAGAGGTCCTGTCATGCTTTTTTTTCTATTACAAGGGATGTTTACATCCCTTGTAATAGCAAAAAAAAGTGACACATTTTTTTTTTTTAAAAGAACAGTGTAAAAAAAAAAAAAAAAAAAAAAAGAATTTTTTTTTTTTTTTTTTTTTAACGCGCCCCGTCCCGCCGAGCTCGCGTGAAGAAGCAAACGCATACATGAGTAGCGCCCGCATATGAAAACGGTGTTCAAACCACACATGTGAGGTATCACCGTATCACCGCTATCGTTAGAGCGAGAGCAATAATTCTAGCCCTAGACCTCCTCTGTAACTCAAAACATGCAACCTGTAGAATTTTTTAAATGTCGCCTATGTAGATTTTTAAGGATAAAAGTTTGTCGCCATTCCACGAGCGGGTGCAATTTTGAAGTGTGACATGTTGGGTATCAATTTACTCGGCATAACATCATCTTTCACAATATAAAAAAAAATTGGGCTAACTTTACTGTTTTCTTATTTTTTTATTAAAAAAAGTGGATTTTTTCCAAAAAAAGTGCACTTGGAAGAACGCTGCGCAAATACAGTGTGACAGAAAGTATTGCAACGATTGCCATTTTATTTTATTCTCTAGTGGGTTAGAAAAAAAATTATTACACATATACATATATATATAATATGTTTGGGGTTTTTAAGTAATCTTCTAGCAAAAAAAAAAATGATTTTAACTTGTAAACAGTTTGTAGTTTGAAAAATAGGCCCGCTCTTAAAGTGGTTAACCACTTCCCGTCCCGTGATGTACCTCTATGTTGCTTGACTTTTGGCAGTTATACCAGGATGATTTGTGCAGCTGCTGGCATCACCCCGGTATCGTTTTTTAGAGACAGCTGTCGGCTCTCTTGTAATAGCAATCTTTTCCCACCAAGAGACCTGAGTGACCAGATGGCATTCTGCTGGCTAACCAGACAGCCAAGCAAAGCCGGGATCAGCTGTTTGTAACTGTAAACCGAAAGCGATGACATGACATCTTTTCCTGTTTACTCAGAAATCATTGGCGCCAGTTTTTAAAAATCGAAAGCATTTAAAAACACAGATCTTGGTGTTTTGAATCATTTTAAGTGCAGACGAGAGATTTGGGGTGTTATAGACCCCAGATCTCTCCATAAAGAGGACCTGTCACATGCCTATTGCTGTCACAAGGGTGTTTACATTCCTTGTGACAGCAATAAAAGTTATAAAATTACAAAATAAAAAAAAAAAAAAACTAAAGCAACAGTGTAAAAATAAAACAAACTAAAAGAAATGAATCATTTAAAAAAAAAAAATGTTAAAGTCCCCCGTCCTACCGTGCTCGCGCGCAAAGTTGACCGCGCATGTTGGTCCCGCATGCACGCAAACAGCGATTGCCCCTCACATGTGAGGTATCAGTGCGAATGTCAGATCATGGGCAGTAATTCTATATATGGCATCGTATGTAGCACCCTCTACTTTAGGTAGGTGCTAGAAGTAGGTTTTTGAGAAGAGCAGGTAAATTTAAGCAGCTAGGCCTGTTTGTTTTGATCTGTGTGGGCTGGGCGTGGCCTAGAGCAGAGCTGGTGATTCACAGACAGTATCCCCTCCCTCTTACTCCTAGAGGATTCTAGAAGGGAGGAGGGGAAGTTGTGTGGAACTGTCTGGGGTGTCTCCAGGAGCCCTGACCAATCCCCAGCTAGGATTGGCAGGGGGCAGGCCTCCTTGAAATACCCAGGGTCAGGCCAGCTGGGGAGGAGTTGTCGGGTGGAAGAACTGGGGATGGAGTACTAGGCTTTCGGGGGCCTTTGAGGTCACTCCCCATTCTGGGGGGGGGGTGACTAGGGTTGCCACCTGTCCGGTTTTCACCCGGACAGTCCAGTTTTTGAGACATGTGTCCGGGTCTCTGTCCACCTGTAACTCGGACAATACCTCACCTAACCTGACCCGCGGCTCACTGTGCCTGTGTCGCCATGTCCGCAGTGATTTCTGCTCCTGCCATGCCAAGGTTTCTCCCTCCCCATTTACCCCCTGCACTCAGTGCCTCCATCCGCTTAGTGTGCTAAGTTCAGATGGGACACGGAGGTGTCAATATGCATACATACAGTCCTCAATCCCCCCCCATACAATATGCATACATACAGTCCCCCCCCCATACAATATGCATACATACAGTCCCCCCCCCATACAATATGCATACATACAGTCCCCCCCCATACAATATGCATACATACAGTCCCCCCCCTACAATATGCATACATACAGTCCCCCCCCCACAATATGCATACATACAGTCCCCCCCCCATACAATATGCATACATACAGTCCCCCCCCCCCCATACAATATGCATACATACAGTCCCCCCCCTACAATATGCATACATACAATCCCCCCCCCATACAATATGCATACATACAGTCCCCCCCCCATATAATATGCATACATACAGTCCTCACTCCCCCCCATACAGTATGCATACATACAGTCCTCACCCCCCCATTCAATATGCATACATAAAGGCCCCCCCCCCCATACAATATGCATACATACAGTCCTCAGTCCCCCCCCCCCATACAATATGCATACATACAGTCCTCACCCCCCCATTCAATATGCATACATACAGTCCCCCCCCATACAATATGCATACATACAGTCCCCCCCCCCCCTCATACAATATGCAGATAGAGAGAGAAAACAAAACAATAAAACAATAACATGGAATGTTCATTGTCTCAAAAGTGACTGGGAAGTGAATGCCGGGCTGGGCAAGTTACAGACGGACTACAACTTTCAGCAGCCCCTACCGGGGTACACTTGTCTCGGGGTCTAATGAGGAAGCCGCAGCTGCTCACTGTGAATGGCTGCAGCTTCCTCATCAAACCCTGAGACAAGAACGGATTTCCCTCCGCTGGGACAAATTTCAGGGGGAGGGGTGCCCAAAATACACCACTGTCCTGGGTTTAGTAACATTTTAACTACTAGCCGACCAGCGCATGACGATGTACGTCGGCACAATAACACAGCTGGGCAAATGGGCGTACAGGTACGTCCCCTTTAAATCGTGGCATTGTGGGTGCGCGCGCTGCGTACTCCGTGACCCTGCCCCCCGGGTCCCGCGGACTCGATGTCAACCGGGGGCGCCTGTGATCGTGTCGCGGAGCAGAAGAATGGGGAGATGCCTTTGTAAACAAGGCATTTCCCCGTTCTCCCTAGTGACATGACAGAGATCTACTGCTCCCTGTCATCACTGTCATGTCAGTGGTAGCCCACCCCCCCCCCACAGTTAGAATCACTCCCTAGGACACACTTAACCCCTTGATCGCCCCCGAGTGTTTAACCCCTTCCCTGCCAGTGTCATTTACACAGTAATCAGTGCATTTTATAGCACTGATCGCTGTTTAAATGACAATGGTCCCAAAATGGTGTCAAAAGTGTCCGATTTGTCCGCCATAATGTCACAGTCATGATAAAAATTGCAGATCGCCACCATTACTAATAAAAAAAAAAATCATGATAAAAATTCCATAAATCTATCCCCTATTTTGTAGACACTATAACTTTTGCGCAAAACAATCAATATACGCTTATTGTGATTGTTTTCACCAAAATTATGTGGAAGAATACATATCGACCTAAACTGAGAAAGAAGCTTGTTTTTTTATATATTTTTGGGGGATATTTATTATAGCAAAAAGTAAAAAATATTGCTTTTTTTCAAAATTCTCGCTCTTTTTTTGCTTATAGCGCAGAAAATAAAAACCGCAGAGGTGATCAAATACCACCAAAAAAAAGCTCTATTTGTGGGGAAAAAAAGGACGTCAATTTTGTTTGGGTGCAATGTCGCACGACCCTGCAATTGTCGGTTAAAGTGACGCAGTGCCGTATCGCAAAAAGTGCTCTGGTCAGGAAGGGGGTAAATTCTTCCAGGGCTGAAGTGGTTAAGGGTGACATCCTGGCCATCACTGTTATGACCCGTACACACGCTTGGATTTTCCGACGTAAAATGTTCGATGGGAGCTTTTTGTCGGAAATTCCGACCGTGTGTAGGCTCCATCGGACATTTTCCTTCGGAATTCCCGTCACACAAAATTTGAGAGCTGGTTCTCAAATTTTCCAACAACAAAATCCGTTGTCGGAAATTCCGATCGCGTGTGGACAATTCCGACGCACAAAGTTCTACGCGTGCTCGGAATCAAGCAGAATTTTTCTCGGCATGTTGTACGTCACCGCATTCTTGACGTTCGTAATTTCCGTCCAACTTTGCGTGGCCGTGTGTATGCAAGACAAGTTTGAGCCAACATCCGTCGGAAAAAAAAAACATGGATTTTGTTGTCGGAATGTCCAATCGTGTGTACGCGGCATAAGGGTTGCACTCTTCCTCCTGACCACCAATATAAGGGGCATTTTCCCATTTGCCCCCCAACAAATTGTATATAGTAAGGGTTCCCAGGACCTGAACATTTTTTTTAGGGGTTCCTCTGGGATAAAAAGGCCGACAAAGACTGCTATAGAGGTACACATTGATACATGAATGGTTTTTTTAGGAGATCCCACTGCTCGAATTTCCATGATTATGCAGAATTAAAGCAAATGCATCACAACATTCTGAGAAACTAAGCAAAAAGTTTGGAGGAGGAGGAACTGATGTTTTGACAATATTTAGAATGTTCAGGAAGATAAAAAAAATGAATTCTGGCAAGCAGAGGCAAAAGCACCGAAATTGTCTTCCTAGCAATGTCTGGTGTGATATCTACCTGGTAGGCTGCCAAAAAGCACCATTATCGTTCCTATTCTGTGATATTGTGTAAACTATGAAGAGGAAATACAAAATACAATAGATACCATCAGTGCCGTGCCAAGAATGTATAAAGCCTTCATTCATTGTTTGGATTTTCTGCGGCAAGGAAGGATTGTGCGAATATACAAAAAAAGGCATGAGGTTTAAAGGGGTTGTAAAGGTAAAAATTTTTTCACCTTAATGCATTCTATGCATTAAGGTGAAAAAACTTCTGACAGAACCGCCGCCCCCAGCCCCCCCGTTTTACTTACCTGACGCCTCGAAAGTCAGCTTCGCGTTCCCGACATCTGTTCCTCCGCTCACCCTGGCCGCTGATTGGCTGCAGTGGATGGATTGAAAGCAGCGCAGCCATTGGCTCGCGCTGCTGTCAATCACATCCGATGACGCGGCGCGCCGGGGGGCGGGGCCGAGTGATACAGCGAGCGGCTATAGCCGCCGGCTGTATCACGGGAGCGCGCCCGCAAGCACTCACCACCGTGCGAGGGAGCTCGCATTAAGGTGGTGAATGCTTGCGGGGAGGAGCTGAAACAGCCGCCGAGGGACCCCAGAAGACGAGGTTCGGGGCCACTCTGTGCAGAACGAGCTGCACAGTGAAGGTAAGTATAACATGTTTGTTATTTTAAAAAAAAAAAAAAAACACCTTTACAAACACTTTAATGATAGCCTACACCTGTATATTCAAAGCACACCTACTGCTGTCATTCCTCACCTGGACTGCACCCATTCTTAGGTCAGTATGCACATGTAGCAACACATGTCTCACATGCACTTGGGTTTTACTTCCCTGCATTATTTTGGATCTGTTGTTATGCAAAATAGGGGAGACTTTGGAGTAGTTTTGCCACCTCATCCCTTTAAACCCGAATACATATGAATTACACAGGTTCTGAGGCCAATTTAATGCCGATAGTGCACCAAGTGAGTTTAATTACCACCTTAATCAGCCACAGAACCTGTGTAATTCATATGTGTTCGGGTTTAAAGGGATGAGGTGGCAACCCTACTTTGGAGTGAAGTTGTCAATTCTTTTCAACTTTCCACCAAAGAGCAGGAACCACACATTTTCTGCTTTGAAGAGCCTTGTTGTTGTCACTTTTTTTTTTTTTCCACAAAAGGAATGGCTTTCCAAATTTCTGTCCTTGAAATGGTTATTAAAGGGTTCTCTTTGGACAGGGGTATGGTGGTTGGGCGGGGGTTAGCCCTGATGTCTGATAAGTCTGTCTTCTGTCCTCAAGAAAGTGAAACAATTCTCTGAACAGGTGTTCTGAACCTTTTTATCACAGAGGAACCCTTAAAATAACCCCAGCTATTAAAGAGGAAGTTAACTTCCGCTGCAGACTTTTGTCTGTAGGTAGTAAGCCTATAACAGTGGCAGCTGGTGCTCAAAATTTCTGAGGGGGCGCAAACAAACTAAAACATTCTGAAAAAAAAGCTCCATCAATCGCAGCCACTGTGCCCATCAATCGCAGCCACTGTGCCAATCAATCGCAGCCACTGTGCCAATCAAACGCAGCCACTGTGCCAATCAAACGCAGCCACTGTGCCAATCAAACGCAGCCACTGTGCCCCATAAAATGCAGCCACTGTACCCATCAATTGCCACTACTGTGCCATCAAACGCAGCCACTGTGCCCATCAAATGCAGCCACTTCGCCCATCAATTGCCGCTACTGTGCCATCAAACGCAGCCACTGTGCCCATCAATTGCCGCTACTGTGCCATCAAACGCAGCCACTGTGCCCATCAAATGCAGCCACTTCGCCCATCAATTGCCGCTACTGTGCCATCAAACGCAGCCACTGTGCCCATCAAATGCAGCCACTGTGCCCATCAATTTCCGCTACTGTGCCATCACACGCAGCCACTGTGCCATCAAACGCAGCCACTGTGCCCCATAAAATGCAGCCACTGTGCCCCATAAAATGCCGCCACTGTGCCATCAAACGCAGCCACTGTGCCATCAAACGCAGCCACTGTGCCCATCAATTGCCGCTACTGTGCCATCAAATGCAACCACTGTGCCATCAAATGCAACCACTGTGCCATCAAATGCAACCATTGTGCCCATCAAACGCAGCCACTGTGCCCATCAAACGCAGCCACTGTGCCCCATAAAATGCAGCCACTGTACCCATCAATTGCCGCTACTGTGCCATCAAACGCAGCCACTGCGCCATCAAACGCAGCCACTGTTCCCTTATAAAATGCAGCCACTGTACCCATCAATTGCCGCTACTGTGCCATCAAATGCAGCCACTGTGCCATCAAATGCAGCCACTGTGCCCATCAATTGCCGCTACTGTGCCATCAAACGCAGCCACTGTGCCATCAAACGCAGCCACTGTGCCCATCAATTGCCGCTACTGTCCCATCAAATGCAACCACTGTGCCCCATAAAATGCCGCCACTGTGCCCATCAAACGCAGCCACTGTGCCCATCAAACGCAGCCACTGTGCCCATCAAACGCAGCCACTGTGCCCATCAAACGCAGCCACTGTGCCCATCAATTGCCGCCACTAAGACAATAAGACACCACATCTGCATGTGTAGGACCGCTGTCTCCTATGGCAAGAGTCTTGTAACATTTTCGAACACAATTTGCAACTAACTCTCCTAATTCCTTTACAATCTCCTCTTGTAGATTTTCAACTGAGCTCCCAGTCTCTTTCACTAAACTTGCTGATCCACTCACCACAGGATCTCCTGAGCTCCTCCAATCTTCTCTCTCTCAGTATCTTCCTCAAGCGTCACCCTTGCGTCCCTGCTGGGTCCCTGGCTTGGCACTCACAGATACTCCTCAAGCTTCACCCCCCTGGCCTGCTCCATCCCTGTCTTGACACACAAGACTGCTCTGCAAGCGTCACCTCCGCTGGCTGGGTCCCTGGCTTGACACCTGCTGAAGTTTTCCAACTCTTCACCGTCCCCGGTTGGTGAGAATACGGCTCTAGTACTTGCTTCAGCTACTCACTGTGGTCCCTGGTAATAATGTAGATGGTCCCGTAGTGGCGACAGCTTCCCCTCCAACTCCGACCATGACACGTTCTCCGGCCGGCAGAACCGTCACTTCTGGTTGAACTGCAAGCCGCAATCCCAAACCTGTGCTGCTCTCTTGCTTCTGGATAGGCCCTCAGACAGCCTGGCAGCCAGATGTCCCTGGGATAAGCCTCAGGCTCCAGCCTAGCAATCCGGGGCAGTACAACACACATCCACCCAGACAACCGTCCAGGTGACACAGAACCCCCGATCACCTGACTCCACCCAATAAAATAGGCTCTCCCAGCAGGCCAAGGGATCCAAGAAAATCCCTGCCCATTGGCTGAGACACCCCATTTATTCTTAACCACTTCAATACCGGGCACTTTTCTCCCTTCCTGCCCAGGACAATTTTCAGCTTCCAGCGCTGTCGCACGTTGAATGACAATTGCGCGGTCATACAACACTGTACACAAACTGATTTTTTATCATTTTCTTCCCACAAATAGAGCTTTCTTTTGGAGGTATTTGATCACCTCTGGGGTTTTATTTTTTTGCTAAACAAACAAAAAAAGACCGAAATTTTTGAAAACAAAAAAGGTTTTTCTTTCTTTCAGTTATAAAATGTTGTTTTCTCCTTCACTGACAGGCACTGATGAGGCAGCACTGATGGGCACTGATAAGGTGGCACTGATGGGCACTGATATGTAGAATTGATTGGCACTGATAGGCGGCACTGATGAGCACCCATAGGTGGCAATGATATGCAGCATTGATAGGTGGCACTGATGGGCACTGATGAGTTGGCACTGATAAGGTGGCACTGGTGAGGAGACACTGATATGTAGAATTGATTGGCACTGATATGCAGCACTGATAGGTGGCATTGATGGTCACTGACAGGCGGCATTGATGGACACTGACAGGCAGCATTGATGAGCACTGACAGGCAGCATTGATGGGCACTGACCGGCGGCACTGATGGGCATTGATAGGCAGCACTGATGGCCACTGACAGTTGACATTGAATACTAATAGATAGCACTGATGGGCAGCACTGATTGGGCAGGTACTGATGGGTGTTACTGCTAGACACTGATTGGCACTGTGATGGACACTGATTGACACTATGGTGGGCACTGATTGTCACTTTATTGGGCACTGACAGGAGTTAATGATAGGGCACTGACTGGCAGCTGCTGGGCACTGATTGGCAGCTGATGGGTACATTTGATGGGGGCTTTGCTGATAATCAATGTGCTGATTATCAGCACAGACCCCCCCCCCCCCCATCTGAAAGGGAGAGCTGTTGATCGGCTATCCCTGTCAGCGCAATCGAGGAATGCCGTTTACCGGTTCACGCGATGATCAGCTGTGATTGGTCACAGCTGATCATGTGGTAGGGAGCCTCCATCAGAAGCTCCTTACCATGATCGGAGATGCAGTATGTCAGACTGACACGCTGCGCTGCACGCCCCTGCGGGCACTCGCCGGCATTTTATCCTGCTGGACGTCATATGATGTCTAGTCAGGATAACAGAACCACTTCCCAGCCGTCATTCTGCTATAGGCCGGGCGGGAAGTGGTTAAACTGTCCTTGCAATGCCTTTGTCTTATCTAATGTCACCAGGTACCCGGCCACCTAGTGACAGAAGAGAGAAGTGCAGCAATTCCAGAATAAGAGTGAAATCAATTGAGCTCCTAACAATTGGCCGAGGCAACTACCCCCTGGCAACTAAATTTAACAGCATCCCTGCCTAAAGATCAGGATGCTACATCATAATGATAATAACCCGTGTTGGTAGTAATCTTAGGGGTATGGAGAATTTCCTAAATACTGGCTAAAAGCTGTGTAGGTCCACAACACAAAGCATACACCGCTCAGGCCAACGAGGTGCAATATCTCCCCAGGTGCTCGCCCCGGCTCATCACCGTTGTTGAAGTGTGTAGAAGAAAGAAAGTGGCCTCACACTGGAAAGAGACGTTTGCATGACAGAAATATTTATTGTCACATGCCAGGCAGATGATACAGGACCAAGGTTAACATTTCACGCAGTTATATCGTGCTTGTTTACAACATTGGTAAAGCTTCAACTTCGATTACTTATAGTGTGCACCCAAATCAATCCACACCCAAAACAACCCGAAGAAGCAGCTGATATACATAAACAGTAAATACAAATATGTTAAACTTCAAAAAACCCTATTAGAAGAAAAAAACAGGAAAAATTAATAATAAAAACAAAACTAAAAAACAAAAAAAAAGAGAAAAAGGAAGAAAATCAGCAGTGTCACCTATATCCATGAGATTAAAAAAATGATCGGTGAAAAACACAGATAAAAACACTGATGACAGAAACCAATGGACTATGGAAGCTTTATGGACATAACATATATACATATATAAATACATATATCCAAATAGTCAAAAATGTATATATAAATTGCCATATTGGGAAAAGTGCCTATGTCCAAACACTGACAGACAGACCACTCTCGTATCTTAAGAAGAGTATAGCCCCACAAATCGCTCTTCAAAGTCAAAGTAAAAAAATCATCAAATGAGATCATTTGATGGGGGCTGTGCTCTTCTTAAGATACGCTGTCGAATGCTGTCTATTTACCATTTTAATATACCTAGCCCCATTAGTGGGGATAATATTGGACAGCAGCAGCCCAACCATATAGTTATATAATACCAAGGCACGAGTGTCTTAGAGCCCTTTCACACTGGGGCGGTTTGCAGGCGTTATTGCGCTAAAAATACTGCCTGCAAACCGACCCAAAACTGCCGCTACTGTTTGTTCAGTGTGAAAGCCCGAGGGCTTTCACACTGAAGCGGTGCGCTGGCAGGAGAAGAAAAAAACTCCTGCAAGCCGCATCTTTGGAGCGGTGAAGGAGCGGTGTATTCACCGCTCCTAAACCGCTCCTGCCCATTGAAATCAATGGGGCAGCGCGGCTATACCGCTTCAATACCGCAGTTATAGCCGCACTATGCGAGCGGTTTTAACCCTTTTTCGGCCGCCAGCAGGGGTTAAAACCGCACAGCTAGCGTCCGAATACCGCCACAAAAACGACGGTAAAGCAGCGCTAAAAATAGCGCTGTTTTACCGCCGACGCCCCCACCGCCCCAGTGTGAAAGGGGCCTTATTATTTCAATACTAAGGCCTGATTCACACCTATGCATTTTTAGTGCTTTTTGCATTTTGCAGATTTGCACTCCAGAACGTGTTCCATAGGAAACCATGTTCTATGGACTGTAGGGCAAATCTGCAAAATGCAAAAAGCACTAAAAATGCATGGGTGTAAATCCGGCCTAAGGCTTGATTCACATCTATGCATGTTGCTTTTGAGCATTTCTGCAGTGTTATTTGTGGTGCTTGCTGCGTTTTTGAGCAGCAATTTTGCAGCGTTTTACAGCGTTTTTGCTGCGTTTTGCATTTTGCGTTTCTTTTTTACAGTTTTTTTTTAGACTGTATACAGTCTAAAAAAAAAAGGGAAAAAAACGTCAAAAACGCGTCAAAAATGCCACAAAAACTCTGTAAAAACGCTGCAAAAACACTGTACTTGCATTTTTGATGCTGGTCCATTGAATCCTATTACATGCAAAACGCTGCATTTTGCATGAAAAAAAGTCCCTGACCCTTTCCAAAAACGCAGAGGTACAAAAATGCATTGATGTGAACATGTTCCATAGGAACCCATGTTAAAAAATTCCCATGCATTTCTGCAAAATGCATCAAAAAACGCATTAGTGTGAATGGAGCCTAACAGGGGCTTCCAGTAGATGATAGGCTCAGCAATGGCATGCAATGCCAAGCTGCTGCTAACAAAGCATACAGAATATTGGCATTAAAAAGGGGATCAACTCCAGAGATAAAATGATAATTCTCCCACTCTACAAGACTCTGGTCCGGCCTCACTTGGTGTATGCTGTCCAGTTCTGGGCACCAGTCCTCAGGAAGGATGTACTGGAAATGGAGCGAGTACAAAGAAGGGCAACAAAGCTAATAAAGGGTCTGGAGGATCTTAGTTATGAGGAAAGGTTGCGAGCTCTGAACTTATTCTCTCTGGAGAAAAGACGCTTGAGAGGGGATATGATTTCATCTTATAAATACAGTACTGGTGACCCCACAATAGGGAGAAAACTTTTTCGCGGAAGGGAGTTTAACAAGACTCGTGGCCACTCATTAAAATTAGAAGAAAAGAGGTTTAACCTTAAATTATGTAGAGGGTTCTTTACTCTAAGAGCGGCAAGGATGTGCAATTCCCTTCCACAGGCGGTGGTCTCAGCAGGGAGCATTGATAGCTTCAAGAAACTATTAGATAAGCACCTGAATGACCGCAACATACAGGGATACACAATGTAATACTGACATATAATCACACACATAGGCTGGACTTGATGGACTTGTGTCTTTTTTCAACCTCACCTACTATGTAACTATATAACAATTTCGTTGGCAACATTGTATTTTTTTATCATCATTGTGAAGGCTTTTGCTACTTTTTTGTGTTTTATCTTTTGATGAGGTCATTTATATTTATGTAGCAAAATACATGTATTTGCACAATGCCGTATATATAGTTGCAATGTGTTGTGATAAGAGAGAGAGAGATTTTTTAGCCTTTCCCTTGAACATAGGCTCTTTTCACAATATGGCAATTTTCATATATATTTTTGTTTATTTAGATATATGTATTTATATATGTATATATGTTATGTCCATATAGCTTGCATATTCCTTTGGTTTCTGTCATCAGTGTTTTATCTATGTTTTTCACCGATAATTTTTTTAATCTATTGGATATAAGTGACACTGCTGATTTTCTTCTTTTTTTGTTTTTTGCTTTACTTTTATTATTCATTTTTTCAGTTTTTTCTTTTAAAAGGGTTTTTTGAAGTTTCTTTTTCTAGTTATTAGACTATGAAATGCTTTTAACATATTTGTATGTGATTGTTCATGTATATCAGCTGCTTCTTCTACACGGGTTGTTTTGGGTGTGGTTTGATTTGGGTGCACACTATAAGTAACCAAAGTTGAAGGTTTACCAGTGTTGTGTGGCAGGTACTGTGGCCGGACCCCGCCCTGGCAGTATTGTCTCTGGTTCTTTCCTTGACCTTAGAGGGATGTTTTTGACCTACGGAGCTTTTAGGCCCCTTTCACACTGGGGCGCCTTGCAGGCGCTACAGCACTAAAAGTAGCGCCTGCAAAGCGCCCTGAAACAGCCGCTGCTGTGTCTCCAGTGTGAAAGCCCTGAGGGCTTTCACACCGTGAGCGGTGCACTTGCAGGACAGAAAAAAACTCCTGCAAGCAGCATCTTTGGAGTGGTGAAGGAGCAGTGTATTCACCGCTCCTGCCCATTGAAATCAATGGGGTAGCGCGGCTATACTGCAGTCTACTCACATAATTTGTAATAAAAACATCTTTGCCATTCTGAAGCTTCCCTCCAACCACTTTGCATATTATATTATATATACTGCAATACTGTACTTGCCAAACATGCTGCAGAAATCTCCCTTCACTGAGTCTGGCTGCATCCATTTTAACTGTGGGCAGCTGAAGCTGCTGCCTGTTCACTTCCTGGATTTACACAGACACACAGAGGCACAACTCCAGCTCTGCAGCTCTTATTGGCCCTCTTATTACTCATTCCCCCTCTCTTCCTGGAGAGAGCTGTGCATGATGTCATAATCCTAGGGTAATGACCAGACAAGAAACAGGAAGTGGGCTGTATAAGGTATTTACTGGCAGAAAAAAATGTTTTACTATCCAAAGTTAAAACAACAACAACAAGGGCAGAAGATTTAATAGATGGAAAGATGAAAAAATGACTGAAGGTCTGCTTTAAGATCTCCATGTCTGCACAGGACACATGATTTCTATCAGGATCAACAGCCACACCAGAAATTGACTTAGTCTAAAGGGAAAAGAAAACAGATGCAGCCTTCACATCTAAGGAGTGGTAGGTTGCAATATATTAAATTTTTGTTCTTGGGCTTAGATACCCTTTATATGTGTGTTATGAACTTTTAAAGATACTGCGAACAAAAAATGGAAAGGAGATGTCTGACTGGCGCACTGATAGAAACGGAGTCCAAGTGGGTTCAGTCAGTGGTTTAAGGCCAAAAAGAAAAATTCTTTAAAAGTCCAAATGGTGTCAGTATGCATGACTCTGTGGCTGCCGCTGCTGAAGAGCTAGAGGGGACTCTGCATTGGGACAAACAGAAAAGAAGAGCAGCGCCGTTCTAAGTGTAGCATCAAAGCATTATTGTCATGAAAGGTTTCACCTGCTGATGGTACTGTCTCTCCCAGACCTATGGGCCGCAGTTCCGGTGTCCACCAGCGGGTGTCTCACGGCAATCTGGAGCTGACATCATCTCCTGCAGTCAGGCATCTCCTGAGACTGATTGCAGGAGGTGTAAATACTGTATACCCGGCAGATGCTGCACACATTTGCCTTGGTATTGTTTCCTTGTGCCCTGACCTGTGTTTGTTAATCTGTGTTCCTGTATTCTAAACCTTGCTTCCGCAATCCTGTATCCTATGATCCTGAATCCTGTATCTGTTCCTGGACCCTTGCCCTGTTCTGTTCCTGGACCCCTGCCCTGCAGCCTAATCCCTTCCGCCTTCTCTCCTTGTCTCCTGTTACCCTCTCCCTGTCCTGTCTTGCTCCTAGCCCCATGTGCTTGATCTCATGTGCATGACCCTGGTTTGGTTCACGATTATGATTTTAATCACTTAAGCCTTGGACCATTTGGCTGGCCAAAGACCAGAGCACTTTTTGCGATTCGACACTGCGTCGCTTTTACTGACAATTGCGCGGTCGCGCGATGTGGCTCCCAAACAAAATTGACGACCTTTTTTTCCCACAAATAGAGCTTTCTTTTGGTGGTATTTGATCACCTCTGCGGTTTTTATTTTTTGCGCTATAAACAAAATAATAGCGTCAATTTTGAAAAAAAAACACATTTTTTACTTTTTGCTATAATAAATATCCCCCAAAAATACATAAAAAAAATTTTTTTCCCTCAGTTTAGGCCGATATGTATTCTTCTACATATTTTTGGTTAAAAAAAAAAAAAATTGCAATAAGCGTATATTGATTGGTTTGCGCAAAAGTTATTGCGTCTACAAAATAGGGGATAATTTTATGGCATTTTTATTATTTTTTTTTCTTTCTAGTAATTGCGGCGATCTGCGCTTTTTATCATGACTGCGACATTATGGCGGACACATCGGACAATTTTGACACATTTTTGGGACCATTGGCATTTTTACAGAGATCAGTGCTATAAAATTGCACTGATTACTGTAAATATGACACTGGCAGTGAAGGGGTTACCCACTAGGGGTCTAGGAAAAGGGTTAAGTGTGTCCTAGGGAGTGATTCTAACTGTTAGGGGGCGTGGCTACGAGTGACACGTCACTGATCACTGCTCCCGATTACAGGGAGCTATGAGCTATGATCAGTGACAGTGTCACTAGGCAGAACGAGGAGATGCTTGTTTACATCAGCATCTGCCCGCTCTTCCTCTCTGTGAGACGATCGCGGGTATCCCCGTGATCCGACCCATGGAGCTCCCGGTGGGTGCGCGCCCACAAGCCGCTTCTTAAAAGGCAACGTACAGGTACGTGATTCTGCCTGTACGTGCCCTTCTGCTGCGGTATATCTGCGTGAGGCGGTCGGGAAGCGGGTATCTTACACTTGTATATACTTTTGGTTTGGGTAGTTATTTGTTGTGGGTCACCGTGGTTGGTTGCTGGTTTATTTTATTGTTTGTCACATCAGAGGTGCCTTTACTTTTGTGTATTACTTATCCTTATAATAAATCATATTATTATTACTTTACATGCGTTTGGTCTTCCCTATCTCAGTCCACACATTTCTGGTCGCACCGGTTACTGACAATTATTTATTGGGAAACAACACAACGGAGATAAGAGCACTCATGTAGTTATTGCTTGTTATGCTGTGTGACCTATATTTTAATATACTTTCACATAATTGATATAAATCAGGTGAGAGTTGCTATAGTGCAAACTGGCTTCTGGATTAGGGGAGCTTTTTAGAACAGAATTTGAACCCATAATGCATATGTCTTTGCTTTATCTAGTGATACCGTATCATAGACTACAAGATAGGAATGTATACTTACATACATACGAAAATTTGAACTTTTGTTTGTCTCGGTCGTTTTTTGGTCTTGCAAGGTTCCCCCATATCTTGAGCCACAGGTTTACCAGGTAAGCATATATGTTTTGTTTTTTTTCTCTCTCTCTCTCTCTCTCTCTCTCTCTCTCTCTCTCTCTCTGAAGCAATATTATAACAGTCACAGATATACCTACATAGACACACCATACTGGATACTTACATATGTACTTTTCTGTTTTTAAATATACCAGCACCTACCCAATCTTTGTCCTGAGGAAGCTACTATCTTAGTGAAACACGTCGACGAGCAAGTTTTTGGAGGCATTACTGGATCAGAAATTTTCTTCTATTTTAATATAGCTTGACATCAATCTTTGTACTTTAGATCCAGCCCTCTGTAACTGCAACTTTGGGTAACACTGTCTATACAGGGTGTTGTTTATATGTTGGTTATAGGCATGTGCAATTCGTTTCGTTCCGAATTAGTTTTTTAACGAATTTCGACAAAACCCTTTTAACAAATTTTTTCCGAATATTCGTAAATTCGATAAAGTTGGACATTCGTAAATTCGGGCATCCGTACATTCGTACATTAGTAAATTAGTGAATTCGTAAATTTGTAAATTCGAAAATTCGGAAATCTGAAATAGTTAACTAATAATAACTTAACTATTAGTAATTACTAGTAACTATTAAATTATAGGTATTGTAATTTCCTTTCAAATTTGGCTGTTAGTGAATGTAACACATACAAATTTATCCAAAGTTATGAATGATCCGAAAAACGGAATGGAACGTAATGAATTAATAATAATAATAACAACGTTTTATTATTTATTATTAATTTGTTCCGTTCCATTTGTTTAGATGCAGCATTTGTTTTGGATAATTCGTAACTTCGGATAAATTCGTATTTGTTACCTTCACTGACAGTCAAATTTGAAAGGAAATTACAATACCTATAATTTAATAGTTAGTTACTATTTCAGATTTTTGAATTTTCGGGTTTTTGGATTTTCAAACTTAGAATTTACAAATTTCCGAATTTTCTAATTTACAAATGTACGATTTTACGAATTTACGAATGTACGAATTTACGAATCTACAAATGTAAAATGTACGAATGAACGAATGTTCGAATGTACGAACGTGCGAATGAACACATTTACGAATTTACGAATGAACGAATTTACGAATCGCGATCATAACGAATGACCCAAAAAACGAAAAAAATAATAAACTAATGAAACGAAAATGAACGAATTTTTTTGGCTGTGCACATGTCTAGTTGGTTATATGTTTTTTGTACTTTTAATGATGTTGTAATACAATTTTATATTTTTTTATTCATTTTCCCTCTCGTTGTGTGCCTACAAAGTCCGACATTTTTTTGACTTGGTCAGTCCTTATATATATATCTTGGATGTTGGCATAGTGAGGGTCTTCCCTATCCTTGTTGCAGCAATGTTACATGACTAGATAAGCGCTTTTATCTCAATTACATTGTTCGCGAATAAGAAATAGAATAGTTCTGCTGTATGTTGCATTGCAATTGCCCTGATTTACAGTATGCCCTGTACACATTATTATTTATTATTATTATTATTATACGAGATTTATATAGCGCCAACAGTTTACGCAGCGCCAGGGACGGACTGATAACTCATGGGGCCCCCGGGCAATAAGAGATTATGGGGCCCCCAGGCAATCAGAGATTATGGGGCCACACAGTATACACACACACAGTATACAATCACACAATATACACATACATGTACACACAGTATACACAGACAGATGTAAAAAAACCACAGATTTATACCTACTGTCCCTGGTTTTACTGAGGCTGGCAACCCTGATGGGGCCCCCTAGTGGCCCAGGGCCCTCGGGCAGTGCCCGAGTGGCTCAATGGTCAGTCCGCCCCTGCGCAGCGCTTTACAATGTATAAGGGGGACAACACAATTACAGTACAGTTCAATACAAAAGGTACAGGAGGGCCCGGCTCGTAGAGCTTACATTCTAAAGGGAGGGGGTGGTGGTACAAAAGGTAATAGCTGCAAGAATGATTTGATGGGGGTGGCTCAGGGACAGTTATGTGGGTGTGGGATAGGCTTCCCTGAATAAATGAGTTTTCAGGGATCTCCTAAAGGTGGACAGGGTAGGGGCTGATCGGACATACTGGGGCAGGGAATTCCAGAGGATGGGAGAGGCTCTGGAGAAGTCCTGAAGGCGAGCATGGGAGGAGGTAACAAGGGAGGTAGAGAGCAGGAGGTCCTGGGAGGAACGGAGGGGGAGATTTGGGCGATATGTGCAGATGAGGTTGGTGATGTAGATGGGGGCGATGTTGTGAATGGCCTTGTATGTTATGGTTAGCATTTTGAATTTTATACGTTGGGGGAGGGGAAGCCAGTGAAGGGATTGGCAGAGAGGGGCAGCAGTCACGGACCGATTAGTGAGGTGTATTAGTCTAGCAGCAGCATTCATAATAGACTAAAGGGGGGATAGCCTGCTTAAGGGTAGGCCATTAAGGAGAGAGTTGCAGTAGTCGAGGCGGGAAATAATCAAGGAGTGAATAAGTTGCTTTGTGGTGTCATTAGCCAGGAAGGGTCGAATTCTGGAGATGTTGCGGAGGTTAAGGCGGCAGGATTTAGCCAGTGATTGGATATGGGGGCTGAAGGAGAGGTCAGAGTCAAGGATTACAACCAGGACCCTGGCATGTGTGGAGGGACCAATGGTTGTGTTGTTGATATTAATGGTGAAGTCACAGGAGGGGGACCGTGAAGGAGGAAATATAACAAGCTCAGTTTTAGAAAGATTAAGTTTGAGGAAGTGGTGTGACATCCATACCGATATGTCATTCAGCAAGTTTGAGATCCATGAGGAGATAGTGGGGGTGAGTTGAGGAGTGGAGAGATAGATCTGTGTGTCATCAGCATAGAGGTGGTATTGGAAGCCATGGGAGGTTATCAACTGGCCCAGGGAAGAGGTATAGAGTGAGAAAAGGAGAGGTCCAAGGACGGAGCCTTGGGGTACCCCAACAGAAAGAGGAAGGGGAGCGGAGGAGATGGAGTTGTAAGTGACACTGAAAGTGCGCTGAGATAGGTAGGAGGAGAACCAGGATAATGCAGAATCACAGAGGCCAAGGGAGTGTAATTTGCTGAGGAGCAGCAGGTGGTCAACTGTGTCAAAGGCAGCAGAGAGGTCTAAAAGTATGAGTATGGAGTAGTGGCCATTGGTTTTGGCAGTTATTAGGTCATTGGTGAGTTTTAGTAGGGCAGTTTCAGTAGAATGTTGTAGGCGGAAGCCAGACTGTAGGGGGTCGAGAAGGTTGTTGTCCGTGAGGTAGCGACTCATTTGGTCATGAACAAGGCGTTCGATGAGCTTGGAGGCAAACGGGAGCAGGGAGATAGGTCTTAAGTTATTCAAACAGGTGGGGTCTAGTGAGGGTTTTTTGAGTATGGGGGTAACCAGTGCATGTTTGAGTGGGGAAGGAAAGGTGCCGGAGGAGAGGGAGAGGTTGAAGATGTGGGTTAGGGAGTTGAGGATAGAGTGGGAAGGTGGTCGCAGTAATTGAGAGGGGACAGGGTCCAGGGGACATGTAGTGAGGTGGGCCATGGAGAGGAGTTTATCAACTTCTTCTGTGGTAACTGGGCAAAAGGAGAGTATTGAGTGTGGTGTTGGACCTGATATGTTGGGTAGGGGAGGAATTTGAATGCTGGATATCTCCTTGCGAATTGTGTTGATTTTGCTATTGAAGTGGTTGGCAATATGTTGAGCGGTAAGCAAGTTGGCGGGTGGGGGCAGTGGGGGGTGAAGTAAGGAATTAAGGGTAGAAAAGAGTTGAAGAGGTTTGGATGAGAGGGTTTTGATGAGAATGTTGTAATAGGTTTGTTTAGCAGTGTGGAGGCAGGAGTTGTATTTGAGAAGGAGAGATTTGTAGAGGGTAAAATCTTGCAGGGATTTAGATTTATGCCATGCTCGCTCAAGAGCACGGCTGTGTCTCTTGAGACTTCTGGTGTCGTCTGTTTGCCAGGGTTGTGGCAGATGGGGCCTGGTTCTGCGTGTAGAAAGAGGAGCAAGTAGGTCTAGGGAGGATGACAACGTGGTGTTGTAGATGGAAGTGGTTAAGTCTGGGCAGGACAGGGGTGCGATTTTGTCATAAAGGCCATCAGTAGCAGAGTGAAGAAGGGAAGGGTTGAGGTTGCGAAGGTTCCTGCGGGTAGTGGTTTGTGGGTTGGCAGCATGGGATATAGGAGACAAGGAGAGTGTGAAACGGATAAGGTTGTGATCAGAGAGAGGAAAGGGTGCGTTGGAGAGATTGCAGGGAGTGCAGCGATGGGAGAATACAAGGTCGAGAGTGTTGTCGTTGGAGTGAGTGGTGGTTTGTGTCCATTGTGTTAGGTTAAAAGAGGAGGTTAGGTTGAGTAGTTTAGAAGTGGTAGCATTATTAACATTGATTGGAATGTTAAAGTCACCTAGGATGATGGCAGGCACTTCAGATGAAAGAAAATAGGGTAGCCATGCAGAGAAGTCATCCAGAAAGCGTGACACTGGTCCAGGAGGCCGATAAATGACTGCGACCCTCAGACAAGCTGGAGAGAAAAGACGAATGCAGTGCATTTCGAAAGAGCAGGTGGAAAGAGAGGGAGGTGTGGGCAGTACCTGGAAGGTGCATTGTGGGGAGAGGAGAAGTCCGACACTACCTCCTTTTCGTCCACTGGGTCTGGTGGAGTGAGTCCAGAGAAGGCCACTGTGGGACAGTGCAGCTGGAGAGGTAGTATCGAATTCCTGGAGCCAGGTTTCAGTTATAGCAAATAGATCAAGGGATTTGGAGAGGAAAAGGTCATTGACAGAAACTAGTTTGTTGAAGACTGAGCGGGCATTCCAGAGGGCACATGAAAGAGGGGGGCTGACTTGTGGAATCAGGGGAATTGGGATGAGAAGGTTGAAGTTACGACTACTGTTGGAGGAGGTAGATGGCCGATCTTGGTGTTGGGAATTGGGTGTGGGAGGGCCGGGGTTTGGTGCGATGTCCCCAGACATTAGGAGTAGTAGGAGGGTAAGGGTGGTAAGGCGGGAGTGGGATTTATAGGAGGGCAGATGCTGTGGTGGAATGGACGTGGTGATACTGTGTGGGCTTAGAATGAGCAGGAGGTGGTAAGTGGAGTAATATTGAGTGGGCAGAAGAGAGGGAGATATGTAAAGGTTGGAGGCTGGAGAGGGGGGGTAAAGACATGAGAGTTTGAGGAGAGAGGACGTTATAACAAAGATTAGTGTGAGCATTTTAGAGGGTGGGGACAGGCTAATAGAAGGAAGGCTGAGGAAAGTTAGAGAATGAAGTGGAACTTCCTGCAAAATAGCTGTGGAACAATAATGTCAGTACTTACTTTTTTGTAGCAGTGCCTTAGTCGAAGTGCCCGGGTCCAAGTGCCAAACACTTGTTGCTGTCGTGACACTTTGTGCAAGGAGTGACCAGCCTAAACCCTCGCCAGCCGTCCCAAGAAATGAACTAAATTTATAGTGGGAAGGTGTGGGGGGGGGATTCAAAATTATTCAATTAGAAGCTGATAAAACCAAGATAAAACCCTATAGGCATGAGTTGGGTAAAAGAAAAGTATGTTTTTGTTTTTTTTTTTGTTTGTTTTGTAATTTAATAATCATACTTACCTAGGTGGATGCAGTATCAGTCTGATTTTGCATCTGTCCCCCTGCGCCTCTAAGACTGAGAACCCAGCGTTCTAACATCGTCGATCGCTTGGTTCTCACAGCTCTCTGAGCAGAGAGCTGGTGGCTGTCAGTTACCGACTCTCTGCTCCCCCTACGCTCACTGGAGCTGTGGAGGGGGCGGAGCGGCCAGCTCAGGCTTTCAGCAGCTCATTGAGAGGCTGAGCCACATGCAGTGGCAGCTGGTGTTTTTTTTATTTGGGGGGGGGGGGCAGATTGGCCAGGAGGAGGATCAGTGTTGTAACATCAAATATTCATTTGCTGTTGTAACACACCTGGGTGGGCTCCGGTCGCACTCCCTGCGTCCAGAGCCCACTGTATTTTGAAGCCTATGGCTCTAATCGGGTGCTGGAGAGAGGGGGGCGGCTCCCGGGCACCCCTAATGGATAGGCCGCCCCTAGCCGGGTGCCAGTCCAGGCATGTGGGTGGATCACGACTCCATTGTCGCTAACTTGCCCAAGCCTGGACCGGCCCTGTGATGTCAGCCGACAGCAGGCTTTGGCCCACTGTGTGCTGAAAACTGGTCACAGGAGTGCAGAACGAACTGCACTTCTGTGATCCACAGGAGAAGTACAGCCAAACGAGCTTTGGCTGTACTTCTCCTTTAAGTATGTCAGTTCTTGTGGTCTGTGTATATGGGTTCCTGTGCCACCTCCTGCAGTCATTATGAAACTAACACATGATCAAAGTCAGATGTCACAATGTTGAAAGTACTGATTTCTTTATCCGCAGTAGACATGTGAGTGTAAAAGGGAAAATCCTACCACAGACACGATACAAAGGCCGGCCATAGACAGAGTGAATTACTGTCCTGTAACCAAGGGGAATCCCTCTCGTGGAGCCATTGTCTGCTCTTAGCGAGGGGAGAAGACAGCCACTAGCAATAATCGCATGTAAATTCCAGCAGGCTGGTCATATGCTTGATCGATCAACTGGGGTACATTCAGCCTGCCCATACATGGTTCGAATCTTGGCTAGTTCCTGCTGAACCGGCTGAGATTCGAACCGTCTAGGCCGGCTTAAGTTCCATTTTAAACTCATACAGACACACTTGAGATAGTTTGATCGTGGATTTAAAGAGACATTGTCTCAATGTCAGTGCTCCCTTTCAGCTACTTGGGCCTTCATTAACCAGCACTGTAATCTGTTTTAAAAGCAACATGGTGGAGTGGTGATGTCACTCATTCAGGCATGTGATATTGTTAAGGCCCAGTGACCGCGGGTGTAAAAAAATGACTTTTCATTGGAGACCATTGGGAGTAAAGAATTCCTCAGCTTCAGTGGTCAATAGGAGGAGGAATACTGAATGATCATTATATTCAGTGGGAGGGCTAGTGCCCCCATCATTGGTATGAGTGGAAGAACTAGTGCCCCCATCATTGTTATTAGTGGGAGGACTAGTGCCCCCATCATTGGTATGAGTGGAAGGACTAGTGCCCCATCATTGGTATGATTGGAAGGACTAGTGCCCCCATCATTGGTATTAGTGGGAGGACTAGTGCCCCATCATTGGTATGAGTGGAAGGACTAGTGCCCCCATCATTGGTATGAGTGGAAGGACTAGTGCCCCCATCATTGGTATGAGTGGAAGGACTAGTGCCCCCATCATTGGTATGAGTGGAAGGACTAGTGCCCTCATCATTGATATTAGTGGGAGGACTAGTGCCCCCATCATTGGTATTAGTGGAAGGACTAGTGCCCCCATCATTGGTATTAGTGGGAGGACTAGTGCCCCCATCATTGGTATCAGTGGGAGGACTAGTGCCCCCATCATTGGTATGAGTGGAAGGACTAGTGCCCCCATCATTGGTATGAGTGGGAGGACTAGTGCCCCCATCATTGGTATGAGTGGAAGGACTAGTGCCCCCATCATTGGTATGAGTGGAAGGACTAGTGCCCCCATCATTGGTATGAGTGGAAGGACTAGTGCCCCCATCATTGGTATTAGTGGGAGGACTAGTGCCCCCATCATTGGTATGAGTGGAAGGACTAGTGCCCCCATCATTGGTATGAGTGGAAGGAATAGTGCCCCATCATTGGTATCAATGGGAAGAACAGTGCCCCATCATTGGTATCAGTGAGAGGAACAGTGCCCTATCATTGGCATTAGGTGGAGAAATATCGTCCCATCATTGGTATCAATGGGAAGAACAGTGCCCCATCATTGGTATGAGTGGGAGGAATAGTGCAGCACCGCCCCCTTTTTCTAACCAGAACCCGTTCGTTGCATCGACAAGCATGCGTCCAGCAGCTCCAGCCGCTGTCTCTGTCCTCATTGGATAGATTGATAGCAGCAGGAGCCATTGGCTCTCGCTGCTGTCAATCAAATCCAGTGACACAGGAGCCGGGGGCGGAGCCGAGTCTTGCTGTCTGTGTCAATTGGACGCAGCAGCAGGACTCGGGAGCACGCCCGCACGAGTGCCCCCCATGGGAAGCGGCTCTTCATGGGGGCACTTGATGAGAAGAAGGAGCCAGGAGCACCACTGGGGGACCAGAGAAAAGGAGAATCGGAGCCGCTATGTGCAAAACCCTTGCACAGAGCAGGTAAGTATGACATGTATTGTTATTTTAGAAGAAAAAAAAAAAAAACCTTTACAATTACTTTAAAAAGCAACTGCAGTCTGCTCACATAATCTGTAATAAAAACATCTTTGCCATGCTGAAGCTCCCCTCCAACCACTTTGCGTATTATTTTATATATACTGCGATTCTGTACTTGCCAAATATGCTGCAGAAATCTCCCTCCACTGAGTCTGGCCGCAACCACTTTAACTGTGGGCAGCTGAAGCTACTGCCTGTTCACTTCCTGAATTTACACAGACACACACCTCCAGCTCTGCAGCTCTCGTTGGACCTCTTGTGACCCCTTCCTGGCAAACTCTTAGGAGAGTGACAGAGAGAGCTGTGCATGATGTCATAAGCCTAGGCTAATGACCAGACAAGAAACAGGAAGTGGGCTGTATAAGGGATTTACTGGCAGAAAAAAAAAGTTTTACTATCCAAAGTTAAAACAACAAAAACAAAAGGCAGAAGATTTAATAGATGGAAAGATGAAAAAATGACTGAAGTTCCGCTTTAAGTTGAGCTGGAATTGTGGAAGTGAGAGCAATTAAATGTTGAGATTAGTGACTTAGAGCGGAGCTTCTCAGCCCCGTCCTCGATTACCCCCAACAGGCCATGTTTTGGGAATTTCCCTTGGATAAAATAGCTGTCCAAAATACCAAGCCATTGACTCTGATGTAAAGCACCCGTGCAAGATAACGGAAAACCCGCAAACATGGCCTGTTGGGGGTACTTGAGGACAGGGTTGAAAACCACTGATTTAGACTGATGACATAGAGATAGGTTTGAATTTGCCTTGAACAAACTCAACAGAAAGATTTGATGTCGTTTTTTTTTTGTTTTGTTTTTTCTCCAGTTGATTTTTTGTATTTTAATAACCTGTATTGAATCCATCAATTTTCAGCCAGACTCAGATGATCGAATTCAAGTGGTCAATCTCAAATCAGACTCATGGGAGATGTAGATTGCTTCTTTTTTTTTTTTTTTTTTCCAGGCAACCACTTTCGATCGTACTTTCCATTCTTTTATTCGGTGCAAAGTGGTTGAAATGGCCAAGTAGCATGGCCATGTTTAGGCTTGGTAAAGATATGTATAGCAGGATATCTGCGCTAAACCCAAACGACAAATGAATAGGTGTATATATATAAAAATATATCTTTAAAAAATATATAAAATATATATGAATTATATAAAAAAACTGGAGCTACATCTAAAAAAAAAACTGAATATTCAGTCCATAAATGTGTACAACAAATAAAAATGCGCAACCAAAAAAAAAAAGGCATATATAAATGCAAACATGTACGGGGATTAATTATTATGCTGTGATTAATTAAAAATGATATTAAACTATATAGTCCAAAAAAGTGCTTGCAAACAACCAAGACGAACTTCTCGGAAGAGCAAACGATTTTTCTGTTCATCAAACAAAGTAGGAGGAGGGATCCCGCTATTGCAGGGATATGCAATTAGTGGACCTCCAGCTGTTGCAGAACTACAAGTCCCATGAGGCATAGCAAGACTCTGACAGCCACAAGCATGACACCCAGAGGCAGAGGCATGATGGGACTTGTAGTTTTGCAACAGCTGGAGGTCCACTAATTGCATATCCCTGCACTATTGGAAGAGCCTGTGAATACACCTTTGTCGGCCAAGTGATCCTTCCTGTGTGCGCCTATCTGATCTCTATAATTTGAGATCCAACACATCCGGTAAGCGGCGCTGTTTTACTTACTTTGTTTCATGAACAGAAAAATAGTTTGCTCTTCCGAGTAGTTCGTCTTGGTTGTTTGCATCGGGGTCAAGCACTTTTTAGACTACAGTGGAAGCTCGGATTACGAGCATAATCCATTCCAGGAGTATGCTCTTAATCCAAAGTACTCGCATATCAAAGCGAGTTTTCCCATTGATGTCAATGGAAACGAAAATAATTTGTTCCGCATTGACTTCAATGGGATGCAATACCGCATGCAGCCAGAGGCGGGGGGGGGGCGCCGGAGAGCCTCGGAAACGGCCGAAAAAGCTCGAGGACACTTCGGCTGACCTCGGCAAACCTCGGAAAGACTTCCTACCCGAGATTTGCCAAGGTCAGCCACGCTGTCCTCGGGCCTTTCCGTGCAATTCTGAACAGCGCCGATTGGCTGCGGTCGGCGACGTTCGGCTCTGCTCGGCTCCGGCGCCCCCGCCACCTCAGGCCAAAAGCGATACTGCACACCGCTCTGGCCTGAATCGTGCTGGTTTTGCGAGACAACACTCTCAAACCGAGTTACGATTTTTAAAAATACAGTGCTCGTATTGCGAAACGCTTGTTAATCGCGTTACTCACAATCCGAGGTTCCACTGTATATAGTTTGAATATCATTTTTAATTAATCACAGCATATCACAGCATATTAACTGATCACCGTACATGTTTGCATTTATATATGCCTTTTTTTTTTTTGGTTGCGCATTTTTATTTGTTGTATACATGTTTAGGTTACTGGTTCTTTAAAACCTTGCTGTACACAAGCCAGAGACATGTAATCGGAGCCCCCCGGAGCTGGGACTATGCATCACCCTTAACCGCACTTAACTTGTCCTTTAGAGCTGTCAGCTTGAACCGAACACTCCTTGGTGCTGAGCTCACTCTATAATATGTTTACAAGTTAGACCCACATATATCACAAATAATACACGGCCAGAGCTTCGGGTGCCGCCACTGCTGGGGTCAACTATGAATTCTTTATTTCAAATGTTGCAGCAAAAGTAATATGAAGAACTTTCCCCATCAGGTAAGAGGTTTTTAACTTTTTTTAATCATTTAAAACCATTGTGTATGTAAATGTACTACTTTTTTTTTCTTCTTAAGCCTCGTACACACGATCGGATTTTCCGCCGGGAAAAGTTCGATGACAGGCTGTTGGCGGAAAATCCGACCGTGTGTACGCTTTATCGGACAACTGTTGTCGAATTTTCCGCTGACAAATGTTGGATGGCAGGTTTTAAAATTTTCCGCGGACAAATGTTGTGGGATTTTCCGAGCGTGTGTACACAAGTCCGTCGGACAAAAGTCCAAAGTACAAACACGCATGCTCGGAAGCAAGGACGAGCCGGAAGCGGTCGGTCTTGTAAACTAGCGTTCGTAATGGAGAATTAACATTCGTGACGCGGCAAATTATGAAATCTGGAAATGCAGCACACAATTCTCTTCTTCTTTAATGGGATAATAATGAAGCTGCTTTGCTGGTGATACTGATGGAGTTATTGCAAACAAATTTTCAAAGGTTTTTTTTTATAGTGATATCAAGAATAATTTTATTATGGTTTTTTTTGTTTTTGTTTTTTATTTGGGCAAGTTACCACAAAACCATTATCCCGTAGTTTTTAGGATCAAAGATACAACTATGTTGGTGTCCCTTGTCAATTTTACATTGTATTTTTTTAAATGTAACTGCCGAATCCCAAACTGTCATTTGAAGTAAAACACACAGCCAAGTATTATTCTACATATTTTTTTTATTGTGCATTAAAAAAGAAAACAAATAAAATTAGACATGCTATCTGCCAATAGAACTTAACCAAAAAGTGCATTCTATGCATCCAAAAATATACCAAATCAAATCATTATTATTCAACCACAAAAATAATGTCAAAACAATAACTCCAAGGCCAATAATAAGTAACACGTTATCTCCTCCGATTCCGCAACATGGCTGGTTGACAAACGGCCGTTCAGAAATGAGCTGAAAAGCGCAAAATGAAAAGTGCGAATCAACATTCTCCAAACTTCAGAAAAGGGGACACTCAGACGAGTACAGACGGAAGGGCTGCGCACCCCAAAAAATGCATATGGAAAACGGGAAACCCCCTAACGGGGCTTTAATGCAGCCAATGTGGTGATGTAACACAGTGCGAAGTAGGTAGATAATCAAAAGTAATTTTAAATAGTACAAAAAGTATGGATGATAAATTCTGACATTAAAAAGTCAGGACATGAACTGGAGTACAAAATTGATAAAAAGCAATACTTATGACAGGGGGCAGTGTACAGTAAAGTAAACCATAGGCAACAAAGATGTAATGGCACAAAGTCTAAAATGTAGAAATGCTGACGCGTTTCGACCCCAGTGGGTCTTCTTCAGAGGATAGATATATAACAACTGTAGGGATGTAAACATGCATCAAAAGATCTTTCAAAACAAAGCAAGACAAGAAAATATATATATTTATATATGCATGAACAAATCCATATAATACATCATTACCAGTCACGTTGCTCTTAATGATTATAAGCGGCCATGGTATGAAGGAGTTGCCCTCTCGTGTATCCTTAATTTCCCAGAAAGTGGGCCGGTCCCATGGGGAGCAGGTATCGAGCACGCATGCCTTACGAGGGATCACACACTGGATGACCCCCAGGAATTGGAGGAGAGGAGGGGCATGCACTGCACCTGCAATAAGGTAACAATAATACTAAGTAAAGGATTCAAGCAAAGAGGTTTTTCCCCAGGGCAATGGGGGGGAGTAGCATAATATAATGATTGTATTATTAACAAGCATGGGTTGAGAGTGGGTCCATGAGTACAACATACAGAGAACGTAGTAAAGGTGGGGTGAAGGAAGAAATGGGAAGGATTGGTAAGGGAGGAAAGAGGGGGGGTAGGATAGAAAAAAAAAAAGGGGGGGGAGGGAAGAAGGGGAGGGAAAGGGGGGGAAAGGAAAGAAGAAAAGGAGGGAGGGGAGGGAAAACAGGGAAGGTGAAAGGGAGAAAAGAAAGGACCGTGGGGAATCATAAGTGACTGGGGGGGGAAAGTGAAGGGAAAACCCAGAAAAAGCAGTGCAGCAAGAGTGACACAAGCAAAGACATAGACAACGAAAAAATGTGTGTATATGTATATGGACCGGCTCTCACCATGAACATAGAAATCCTAAAGGATAATGGCGATGGTTGTATGTGTATAATAGTGAAATGCCACAAAATCAATCGGGTGTAAGGGAGGCCCAGCGACAAGCCGGGGGGGGGAAAGGACAGGGGGGGTGGGAAGCACTGGTGAACACGAGACTAAGTGAAAAAAAGGGGCAAACCAGACAAACAAAACCAAACGATGCCAAGGGTGTGGAAAGTGAGGTGTGAGTGACACATAGTGAAGGCGGGACAAATTACCTTGGATGTAAAGTACAATCAATCGAATCAAAAAGCAGAATAGACAAATTTCTGAAACATTATAAGTGTATAAAGGTCAAAAATGGTTAATAAGAGTGAGGGGTGAGATAAACATGATGTGAACCACACATCAAAGGGGACGGTTGAAAAATACATAAATTCTTACCGGTCAGTCTGTAGAGCTGCAGCACAGGAGCGTCTGGTGGGAACAAACAGTACCACTGAACCTCCCGTGCCGCCTGAGTAATTTATGGGGAAACTAATTGCCCAAAAGGTATCTCAGGTGCAGGCACTTGTCCCATCCCATGTCTAATCCCCCAATGGGGGGGAGAGCGACACATTAGCGGCGCTCACTGTGTGACCCCCCCGGCGTTCCGGAGTATTCCTCCCGGATCCACCGTCACTTCCGCCACAAATGCGCAGGCGCCGTGACGTCACGCGCACTACGTCGCGCGCGTGAGCACGGTGTCCGGAAGAGATCCGGAATGCTGCTGGCAGGGAAAAAGATAGCGCCCAGTCCAGGTGCTACCACCTGGCGGGCGCTAAGGGAGACGCAGGGCCCTTGCGTCTCCCCACCCTGCCAGGAAGGCATGCATGACACGGTCCCACCCCCCCGAAAAAGGACACGGCCAACCTGGAACAATAACCAAATGGTATCCATACCTGGGAAATGAAAGGAAAGAGAGGGGAAGTCCATAGAAATTGTTACCAGACCATAGTTAGATAATAAAGCTTCTAAGTATAGAATATAGAAGGTCATCTGTTGACTATAGCACATATACAGTTTACACAAAACCACTGTCAAGGTACAATTGATTAAATTACTAGCGAAACATAACGCAATAAACCATATTAGAAGAAACTGTGAACTGGCTTACGTACAAAGCAATATCCCTATAAGAGCTAGGTAATTTATACTAAGCGGAGATGCGAGTTCCTTTACATTGTGCTAATAAAGCTAGAGAATACAAAATCACGTAGTTGGGGATATTGCATATAGTCAGATGAAATTGCTGGCAGTAGGGTAAAGCAAGGCAGGAATTAATAAGTGGAATAGCTGGATAGGGGGCATAGTTGGAATCAATGATCTGATCCCCCATACCAAACTATCACCAAACATGGATGATATTTGGAAACAGTATCAAATTTGTTGATGGTATTGGAAAGGCATTTAGGTCAATTTGCATGACACCATAGGGAGGGATGGGGAGTCGTATGTCCACTCTGATGTAAAGATTTAGATGGTATACATCCTATGTAGGGGTGAATTTCAAAGTAAATTCAAGGAATTTCATCACCATCTAGTTCGCTCACTGTGTCTTGCCAGAGGAGAACCCCCGCAGAAATGGGGCGAATGAGATGGACTCATTAAGGCCTGGCGGAAAGGTGGCCTGTAATTGGAATATCCATCTCTGCTCTTTTTGCAGCAGAGCCTTATTCCAATCGCCACCTCTGTTAGGGATGTGCATCCTACAAAGAGCCGTGAAGGTGACTTTGGGGACCCTGTAGTTGTGTTTTAGGACCACATGTCTCCCTACAGGGAGGTATGGGTTCCCTAGTTGCATGCTGTATATGTGTTGGGAAATGCGTTTCCAAAATTCCTGCCTGGTTTTTCCTATATAATAGGCACCACATTCACATTCCATGAAGTATACTACTCCACGCGTTTGACAATTTACGAAGTGTGTGGGTGTGAATGTGTTTCCATTGGGGAGGAGAAAAGTTTTTTCCTTTCTAATTAGCGAGCAATAAGAACAATGTCCGCATGGAAAGGAACCGACTACAGAATAATGTTTAGATCTCCTATTTTCATTTTTGTATTCACTCTGGACAAGTTTATCCCTTAGTAAAAATGGCTCTTTTATACGTTATAGCTGGTTGATTAGGGATAAAGTTTCTCAGTTTCGGGTCATCCGTGAGGATGTTCCAGTGTCGCTTTATGATGTTCTTAATGGCTGTGTGTTGTCGCGAATAACGCATAATGATACGGGTGAGACTGCATTCTGAACTTTTGGGGGATTTTGGTTGAAAAAGCAGCTTAGATCTAGATTGTCCTATAGTTTGATTATAGGCTTTTTTAAGACAAGATCGACTATATCCCCTAGCGAGAAGGCAACTTTGGAGGCCTTCGGCTTCTCTTTTAAATAGGGAATCATTGGAACAGTTGCGACAGAGGCGCAAGTATTGCCCGTAGGGAATAGAGTTTTTGAGTGGTATAGGGTGAAAGCTATCCGCATGGAGGACCGTGTTACCGGCAGTTGTCTTGCGAAAAAGGGTGCTGGATAACTTTCTTTGCGAAGTGATAAAGATGGAGACATCTAAAAATGTGACACTGTTGCGGTTATGGGTCATTGTGAATTTTAGATTCCGATTGTTGATGTTAATCTGATTGAAGAATTCAATTAGTTTTACTTCGGGTCCCTCCCAGAAGACAAAGACGTCGTCAATATACCTCAGTCACTTAGATATGTGGCTGGTGTATAGGACGAGATCCTCATCATCCAGGAGGGACTGCTCCCACTCCCCCAGGTACAGGTTGGCGTAAGAGGGGGCACAACATGTGCCCATAGCCATGCCCTGCACCCGAAGGTAGTGGGAGTTATTGAAGCAGAAGTGGTTATGATGTAGTATGTATTGTAGACCATTTAAAATGAACGCATTCAATGCAGGGTCATATTGAGAATGTTGTTGAAGAGCCCTCTGCACAGCAGATAAGCCAAGAGAATGGGGAATGCTGCTGTACAGGGTCTCAACGTCAATCGTGACAAGGATGGAATCATCTGATACTTTTAAATCGTTAATGAGTTGTAAAAACTGTATTGTAGTGATATTGTACAAATGATGGTAGTGACAAGACGAGGGGTTGGAGATGGGCATCTATGACACGGCTTAGATTCTCAGATATGGCCCCATTACCGGAGACAATGGGACGACCAGTGAGTTTGATGGAATTTTTATGAATCTTGGGTAGACTATAGAAGGTAGCTACTTTAGGATGTGGGATCCTAAAAAAAATTCATAGGTGTTCTTGTTGATTGCGCCTGTATAAAATGGAGTGGTATAAACAAATCTCGGCTCTCAACATTAACCAATACAATTCCATCTTTTATAATATGGTAGATCGCGCATTTCATACAGGCGCAATCCTCAAGAACACTTATGAATTTATTAGGATCCCACATCCTAAAGTAGCTACCTTCTATAGTCTACCCAAGATTCATAAAAATTCCATCAAACTCACTGGTCGTCCCATTGTCTCCGGTAATGGGGCCATATCTGAGAATCTAAGCCGTGTTTTTTTTTTTTTTTTTTCAACTCATTAATGATGAGTATTAGTATTGGATCGTCTGCATCCAAGCTCTCGTGGGGGAGATTTTAATAAGGTCCTCCTACAGCGGGAACTCCGCTGAATATCAAGACTTGATGCGACAATGCCACCGGGCCTCAATGAAGCCTTTAATTTGAAACCGTTTCTCCTAGGTTTTGCCACAGGGGGCTATGATAAGGAACTATAGAAAGATTGGAAGCCCTTGTGTTGTTTACCATTCCCCTTCTCTTTGTGTCTGTTTTTTGTTGCTCATTATTTTGTTTCAACATGTCATCCAATTTTTCCTAATTGGGTCTAATTTGATGTCCATCCTTGGCTTATCAAATATATGAAAAATGCCTCTAGACAAAGCTTACATCAAAAATTGTACCACACTGTTGAATCCAAATGTATATATTGTATTGTGACATTCACAAGTTTTATGTGTCTTTCTTTTTTGCTCATACATTATTTGGTAAACAATATCCCTCAATGTTCTCCCTCCCCCTTTTCTCCCCTTTGTTTCAGGGATTATCACATATATTAATATTGTACAGTTGGGATTCCCACGTCCTGACAGTCTAAGACATACCGGCTAAGCCTTTCCAACTTCCTTTTAATTTATCTTCAAGTATATCCCCCTACCATAATTATACTGAACTGTCTGGGTCTGCTATTATTATATATTTTTTGTTACTGTCCCCATTGAGATGACTTGTCGGTGCTCCCCGACACGGAAAGGCCTCCGTTTCCACATCATGGGAACGTAGGCATTTTGTCAGCAGCACTGGTACGCATGCGCCTGACCCAGAGGCGTAACTAGAATCTTCAGGGCCCCGATGCAAGAAACCATGGAGGGCCCCCCTGACCCCCGGACAGGGCTCTTTTCTCCAAGCCCGATGGCGGAACACCAGGGTTCGGTCGCAAGTGGGTGGCTGCATGTAAAGGAATTGATTTCTCCCCCCCCCCACTTCTCCTCCTCTCCCTCCCACAGGCATTCAGCGGCTGCAGGAGGAAAATGGAGAGATGGGTTCCTCTATGTCGGTGTTTCTCAATCTTTTTCCAGTCAGAGCACCCTTGAAGTGGCTGCACTGCAACCACCCTGCAACTGTGTGCATTGCATGCAGTTGCAGCATAGTGATGATGCATTTAAGGGGTTAAAACAGGCGGTCAGGAGGCAACATATTGCCTCTTTACCGGCTGTCAAATGCCTCTGAAAAGCGATCTGAGCATGGATCACTTTTCAGAGGAACAGCATTTTTTTTGCTGGTACTATGGACAAGCAAAAAAAAAAAAAAAATCAGTTCTAATGGGACACATATAGGGGGTCAGGATTAAAAGCGCATACATAAAATGTGCATATATACATGTAAACACACATACATACACACACACATACATAAATATATATATATATATATATATATATATATATATATATATATGCACATATGCACACACATATAAGCCAGTGGCAGATGGTGCTCAACATTTTTGGGGGGTGCAAGCAAACGGAAAAATTCTTAAAAAAAAAAACGCATCAATTGCAGCCTCACTGTGCTCATCAAACCCAGCCACTGTGCACATCAATTGCCACCACTGTGCCCTTCATATGCAGCCACTGTGCCCATCAAACGCAGTCACTGTGCCTATCAAACGCAGCCCTTGTGCACATCCATTGCCACCACTGTGCCCTCAAACACAGTCACTGTGCCTATCAAACGCTGCCACTGTGCCCATCAATTACCACCACTGTGCCCTCAAACGCAGCCACTTTGCCCATCAAACGCAGCCACTGTGCCCATCAATTGCCACCCCTGTGCCCTCAAACGCAGTCACTGTGCCCATCAAACGCAGCCACTGTGCCCATCAATTGCCACCCCTGTGCCCTCAAACACAGTCACTGTGCCCATCAAACGCAGCCACTGTGCCCATCAATTGCCACCACTGTGCCCTCAAACGCAGTCACTGTGCCTATCAATTGCCACCACTGTGCCCATCAAACGCAGCCACTGTGCCCATCAAACGCAGCCACTGTGCCCATCAAACGCAGCCACTGTGCCCATCAAACTCAGTCACTGTGCCTATCAAACGCAGCCACTGTGCCCAACAAAATCAAACGCAGCCACTGTGCCCATCAAACGCAGCCACTGTGCCTATCAAACTCAGTCACTGTGCCCATCAAACTCAGTCACTGTGCCCATCAAACTCAGTCACTGTGCCCATCAAACTCAGTCACTGTGCCCATCAAATGCAGTCACTGTGCCCATCAAACTCAGTCACTGTGCCCATCAAACGCAGTCACTGTGCCTATCAAACGCAGTCACTGTGCCTATCAATTGCCACCACTGTGTCTATGAAACGCAGCCACTGTGCCCTGAAACGCAGCCACTGTGCCATCAAATGCTGCCACTGTGACCCCCCTGCCCGCTCGCAGTCTGCCCGGCACTTACCCTGTCTCGGTGGGGCAGCGGGTGACGGCGACGAGCGGGGTCCTCCATGCGTCTCCTCCCATCCTCTCCTCCTGATAGGCATCCAATAGCGGCGCCTGTTGTTTCAGCCAATCAGGTGACGGGTAACAGACCCGAGCACCTGATTGGTGGAGAGGCGGTTCAGTGTTAGGAAAGCGAATATTTATTTGCTTTTCTTACACACCTGGGTGGACTGTGAGCGCCAAGCATGGCACTCGCAGTTCACCTATTTTGAAGCCTATTAGTGCTTTAAAAACACCCCCGCCGGTGTCATTCAGGCGCCCGGCGTCCAAAAAGGGGCCAGGCGTCTGAATAGGGGGGGCAGTGGCGGCCATAGATAGATTCACGCTATGCATGAATCTATCTATTTGTGATAGAGGGGTGCCTGGAGGGAGGGGGCGGCGCCCATGCGCCCCTATGGATGCACCGCCACTGATATAAACACATACATACACACACATATACATAGATGCACACACATTCACACACATACATGCACACACACATGCACATACACACACACACATACATACATGCACATACATATAAACACACATACAGCAGATAAAAAACGGCAGACCTTTACCTTAGCTCTTCCTGCCGGGTACTGCACTGTAGGGGGAGACAAAGAGCACAGCACTGTGCTTTCTCTTTCTTTGTAATGTGACCAGCTCCCTGCACAGTGCCGAATACAGTTCGGCTTAGAATCGGGGAGCTTGTCTGCGCTCCTCCTAACAAAGTACTGCATACAGGGGGCCCTCAAGGGCCCCCTGCAGCAAGTGGCCCGGTCGCCATGGCAACCTCAGCGACCCCTATAATTCCGCCACTGGCCTGACCGAGTGTCTCGCGCCGACGCAATGGGAGGTTTTCCATCTCCACCCTGCCAGGCTGCCCTCTTTCCGTGTCGGCGGCCTCCGTAGACGTCTGACGTCACTGCGCTCTTGGGCGCGCTGACGTTGGACGCCGCTCGGGCCGAGGAGCCACGATTGGCTGGCGTCTGTCTGTTTGTATACACAGCTGATCACCTGAAAGGGCTTTTCGTCTGCTTCTAATTTAAGCTGATGATCTTCTCCTGGGCTCACATCTATCTCAAATGCTAATGATTGGTGGCTCTGTGCCTCCACCCTCCAAACACCAGGTATATAGTTCCAACACAATACACACACATCTCTGCTACATAGCTGAGAGGAGCCTATTTTCCCTGCAGGGTGATTCAGCGCAACCAAACAACAAAGGTTAGTTATGTCATCCAAATCCCCTTTTTGACAACTATGCCCAGTTTATACCCATCCTCTTGAAGTGAGATATACTTTTTTCTACTTTTGATGGCATACTGGTCTTTATACTATATCGCACTCCAAGATGTATGGAGGGATTTTTTTAGAGTGCAGCGTTCTTTACTAGTCATTATCTTTTATCACTTCTTAGATGCATGCCAATTTTGCCTATCAGTGGTGGCTCTTGTGAGCCCTGGCCTGTCGTCTTTTCCTTTGGGGACACCCAAGTCAACCCTGCGCAGCACCCAAGACTTCCCTTTTACCTCCCCCGTAACAACCACTCCTTGTGGGAGCTATTTGTGAAAACTAAATTAACTCCTTGGACCCAAGGATGTGGGAGCTCGTCTCTCAACATTTCTATGTACAGCATTTACAATGAAGAGACAAATGCTTTGTGAGTATTTACATGCATATAATATTATTATTATTATTATTATTATTATTATTATTATTTCAGATTGGGATTTATGACTGTGATGTCCCTGTGCTTTTCTGGGAGATAAAATCTCTAAACTCTCAATTTATTTTACTATTTCTTTCATGGTATATGTAGGTGCCAAATACATTTACTTACACATATGTATATATATTTTCTTTTTTTAGAAATACACCAATCTGCTTCTTTGAAACCCCTGAGGAAGGAAGTATACACTATAAAAAGAACTGAGTCTTTTTATGTTATTCTGAAACATGTGGGGTGCTCTTGCTGTATTCCCACTCTATGTATTTGACCAGATTGGGTCTTCTAGGGTGGTCTACTACAGCATTATAGCAGTTGTATTTCAATCAATCACTGTTTTTTTCATATTTGATTTTATATTCACTATATGTTTTGTATATTTTGTATACTTTGTAAACAATAAAAACTTTGTTAATTTTTTAAACATTATTGTATTCTATCCGCACCTACTAAAAATTCTTTCCTGGTGACGCACTGCCCATAATACCCCTTTTTGGGGCATATATACGTTTTTGGTCTGCTTATAATCATTAAGAGCAACGTGACTGGTAATGATGTATTATATGGATTTGCTCATGCATATATAAATATATATATTTTCTTGTCTTGCTTTGTTTTGAAAGATCTTTTGATGCATGTTTATATCCCTACAGTTGTTATATATCTATCCTCTGAAGAGGACCCACTGGGGTCGAAACGCGTCAGTGTTACATTTTAGACTTTATGCCATTACATCTTTGTTGCCTATGGTTTATTTTACTGTACACTGCCCCCCTGTCATGGGTTTTGCTTTTTGTCAATTTTGTACTCCAGTTCATGTCCTGACTTTTTAATGTCAGAATTTATTATCCATACTTTTTGTACTAATAAAAATTACTTTCGATTATCTACCTACTTCGCACTGTGTTACATCACATCATTGGCTGCATTAAAACCCCCGTTAGGGAGTTTCCCGTTTTCCATGTTCTCCAAACTTCAACTAACATGAAATTAGCAGAAGGAGCCCACAGGGTGGCACTAAAGAGCTGAAAAACCACATAGTACGTCACTACGTTCATATTTGTTGGCCGACAATTCCTTGTCGTTTGTATGCAAGACAAGTTTGGGCCAACGCTCTTCGCACAAAAGTGACTTTTAAAATAAGGACACTTACCTGTCCAGGGCGCCCGCGATGTCGGCACCGGAAACCTATCTCTCCCTCAGCTCTCGGGTGCTGCTGCCGCCGCCATCTTCGTTGAGGGAATCAGGAAGTGAAGCCTTGCGGCTTCACTTCCTGGTTCCCTACTGCACATGCGCGACTCGCGCTGCGCTATCCTACTGGTCCCTGCTGTCTTCTGGGACCTGTGTGCAGGGCTGGGACAAGGGGTGGGCAGGAGGGGCGCTGCCCTGGGCACTATGGTATCATGTGAGGTGGGGGGCACCTCAAGGGGATTAGGGAGAGGGGATTTATGTTGAAAAGGGGAATTTGGGGAGTGGCAGGGGGTAATAATTGTTCTAGGAGGACAAATTTAGGGAAGTGTGCTAGGAAATTTAAGGGGTAAAGGATTTGTGCTAGGAGGGGGGAATTTTTTTGGGGGGGGAATAGATTTGTGCTGGGGGCATATGGAGGGAGAGAGGGTGTGAGCTGGGGCAGATGGGGGGGGGCAAAGATTTATGCTGAAAGAAGGGATTTCAGCAGGTTGTGGATTTGTAATGGGAGGAGGGGGGGTTAGGTTTGGGCAGATTAGTGCTCAATTTTTTTTGGGGGGGAGGATTTTTGCTGACACAATCTTTTAAATATTGGGGGGGGGGGGGCGCAATTTGGCACTGCCTATGTGTCTCTCAGAAGACGGAGAAGGCGCCGGAAGTGGCGTAGATACTCGCGAGTGGCTCTGGTATCTATGCCTGGAAATGGGAGCAAAATACCTGTATTAGACAGGTATCTGCTCTCCCCCCCCCCCCCCCTCCCCCCTGAAAGGTGCCAAATGTGACACTGGAGGGGGGAGGATTCCGAAAAGCGGAAGTTCCATTTTTGGGTGGAACTCCGCTTTAAGGAGCGAGCCTCTTTTTGACACTTGTTGTTTACAAGTTAAAATCATTTTTTTTGCTAGAAAATTACTTAGAACCCCCAAACATTTAGATATATTTTTTTCAGACACCCTAGAGAATAAAATAGCGGTCGTTGCAATACTTTCTGTCACTCCGTATTTGCGCATCAGTCTTACAAGCGCACTTTTTTGGGGAAAAAATACACTTTTTTGAATTAAAAAAAGAAGACAACAGGGTAAAGTTAGCCTAGTGTTTTTTTTTTCTATATTGTGAAAGATAATGTTATGCCGAGTAAATTGATACCCAACATGTCACTGTTCAAAATTGCGCCCGCTCATGTAATGGCGACAAACTTTTACCCTTAAAAATCTCCATAGGCGATGTTTAAAGATTTCTACAGGTTTCCAGTTTTGAGTTACAGAGGAGGTCTAGGGCTAGAATTATTGCTCTCGCTCTAATGATCACAACGATACCTCACATGTGTGGTTTGAACACCGTTTTCATATGCGGGAGCTACTCACCTATGTTCGGCGAGACAGGGCACTTTAAATTTTTTTTTTTCTTTATTTTACTTTTTATTTTTTATTATGACACTGTCCTTTTAAAAAAAAAAAAACATTTTGGGTCACTTTTATTCTTAATACAAGTAATGTAAACATCCCTTGTAATAAAAAAAAAAGCATGACAGGACCTCAGATCTCATCTTTACATTAAAATGCAATATTTTTTTTTTTTTTAAAGTGAATCCGCTGTCAAAACGTCACTTCCGCCCAACGCCTTAAAGCCACATTTTTCCAAATGACTTTTTTTTTTTTTTTTTTTGCATATTAGTCCAAATATGAGATCTGAGGACATTTTGACCCCAGATCTCATATTTAAGAGGTCCTGTCATGATTTTTTCTATTACAAGGAATGTTTACATTCCTTGTAATAGGAATAAAAGTGACCCGTTTTTTTTTTTTTTTTTTTTTTTTTAAAAAACAGTGAAAAAATAAATAAAATCAAGTAAAATAAATAAGAAAAAAAAAAAATTTTTTAAAGCTCCTAAAGGGCAACGTACATGTACGTTAATCTGCCTGTACGAGCCCTTCTGCCGCAGTATATCTGCGTGAGGCGGTCGGGAAGCGGTTAAAGTATACAGAACTTCAGTCAAATTTTTCATCTTTCCATCCATTAAAAGGTTACTAAACCCTCACGTTTTTAAAAAAAAATAACAAACATGTCATACTTACCTCCACTGTGCAGTTCGTTGTGTACAGAGTGGCCCCCGAACCTCATCTTCTGGGGTCTCTCAGTGGCGCTCCGCAGCAGCGGGACAGAGCACCAGGGCTGGTGCAAGGATTTTTGACACCCTAGGCGAAACCTAATTTTGCCGCCCCCCCCCCTTGGCTCCACCCCTGACTCCACCTCCTTTTCCCTGCCCATGTAAACCCCACCTTTTTCACGAAGCGCCCATCAATGCAGCCTCACCAGCGCCCATCAATGCAGCCTCACCGGGACCCATCAAATGCAGCCTCACCAGTGCCCATCAATGAATGTTTGCTTGCTTCCATTCATTCAGGAGTCGGGACACAGACAGTCCCCCACCACCGTTGCGCCTCTGACACTATGTGTAAACGGAGCTGCGGCTGCCTGCTGATGCTGAGACTTAGTTGCTTGCTGCAGAGAGAAGAGAGTAGGAACACCAGTGGCCGGGCGCCCTAGGCAGCGGGGCGCCCTAGGCGGCTGCCTAGTTTGCCTAGTGGTAGCGCCAGACCTGCAGAGCACTGTGGCATGCTAGGGAGGAAGATCCATTTTGATGTGCTAGCCTGCTTACTAAGCACAGTGCTTAGTGCCCTAGGGCAAAAATATATTGGTAAAAAATTATTGTGGGGTGGGGGGGGGGGTGTGACACCAGGTGACACCAACCCTAGTGACACAACTGGGATAGAGTGTAGAGGGATTAGAACATGGGTCAGTTGTCTTTTTGCTGTCTGTGCCCCCCTTTAAAGAGATTCACGGTCTCTATTTGTCCTGTTTACCATTATCATTAAAAGTGAAAGTTAGAAAGTTTCCTAAATTGTGTGTTGTCCCCAGAAAAGTAATAGAGGGGGAATCTTCCAATAGGGATACTAGTTCTGGTGATCTGGGGGCAGTGTTGCCAACCTACCAGACTGAAATTTACTGACACAACACCCAAAATTTACTGGCACAGTCACGTTTTTACTGGCATAGCCAAAAGTTACAACATGACAGTTTTAAGTGCAAATTTCAGTATTTAGGCTACAAACAAGCACAATGTGCAATTAGCAACGTGATTTAAGATAGATATTAAGGCAAAAACATATTATTTTATTTTCAATATAGTAAGTAGCTCAGAGACAGGAATCGAGAGGGGAAAGAAATTAGAATGCACCTGAAGGCACCTCACCAACATGACACGCAGTGGCATCGCCTTTAGGGGGAATTACATGGGGGGAGGGTTACATTAGGGGGATTACACAGGGGGGAGAGCTGTGCTGATGTGCTAGCCTGCTCAGTGCCCCGGGGGGGGGGGGGGGGGCGACACCAAATTTTACTGCACCAGGTGACACCAACCCTAGTGACGCCACTAATGACACGTCCCCTCCTGAGTCACAGTGACCCACTCTCTGCATGCCAGGCGGTCCCCTCAGTCTACTCCCGGCTTGCCTTCCTTCCCGTTCCACAGACCTGCACATAAGGCTCCGGCTGCTCTGTTCCCTTGCACTATGACATCACACTGCCGGCACAGTCTGAACACACTGTAGCAGGCACTCGGATGGTCTTGGCCAAGCGTCACAGCCATATTTTTTTACTGGCAACATTTTTCTTTCACTGGCATTTACGGGCAGAAGAAAAGTGCCCATTTTTTACTGGCGGTTGGCAACACTGCCTGGGGGGGCTCCAAAAAATTTACTTAATTTGCAGGGATTTCCTCTCACTTCCTGTTTGGCTATGGGACAGGAAGTGAAGGGAAACAGGGACACAGATAGCGGGGAAAAAAGTCTGGCAGGGGTTATGACCCTCCTTTACTCTATCCAAAATGGAAAAAAAAAAAGTTTTGTCTTTTAGTTAGAGCTTTCTTGTGCTAGTATTTAAAGCTCTATCTGTCTGAAAAACATTATTCAATGTGTGACAGCACTGAACGCTGAAAATTGTCTTGGAATGGAAGGCGGTGGAAGTGTCCGGACTTGAAGCGGCTCATGACCGTTCATGCAAAATAATGAATCATGATTGTGGAGTTTCCAGCATTGTTTTTATGCTTCATTAAAGCTGAATTAATCAAGCTTGCCCAAGAACAAGTCTGAATTCGATTAGAGCATTTCCAGCAAGATGCTTTGAAAACGTGCCTCTCCCCCCTCCCCCCTTGCCCTGTTCATTCATGAATTACAACATGTTTAGTCCAGGGGAGTGTAATGTAGAGGAATGCTTATTCTTTCTCACTCCCACTCCATCCTCAGATTGTGGGCCTCAACATAGATAAAGTGCCTTGAAAAAGTATTCATACCCCTTGAAATTCTCCACATTTTGTCATGTTACAACCAAAAACGTAAATGTATTTTATTGGGATTTTATGTGATAGACCAACATAATTGTGAAGTGGAGGGAAAATGATAAATGGTTTTCAACATTTTGTACAAATAAATATATGAAATGGCGTGCATTTGTATTCAGCCCCCCTTTGCTCTGATACCCCTAAGGCTGCTTTCACACTGAGTCGCTTTACAGGCGCTATAGCGCTAAAAATAGTGCGCTGTCAGGAACCATGAAATCAGACCGAGACAGAAGTACAGTTGAATCACACTTGTTTACTAACAAAAGTAAATAGAACAAACGTAGTCAAAACATAGCCAAAGTACAATAACCGGAACGGATAGTCAGCCAAGCCAGAAGTCAGGGATCAATGTAGTGAAACAGCAAGCAGGATCTGGAGCCAGAAGGGATGTCAGCCAAGCAAGTCTTTAAACAGGAACGCAGGCGGTCGTCTCTGTGATGTTGACCAAGGCGAAGGCAGAGATGCCCTGGACTGGACGGCTTAAGTAGGCAGGACTGACGAGCAGGATATCATCAACAGGTGAGTAACTGTGGAGAGATGGGAGCTGGCAATTAGCTGACAGCTGAGCAGCCAGCTCTGAGAAGGAAGGGCTGAGCCCAGCCCTGACAAGCGCCTGCAAAGAGCCTCTCCTCTCACTCCAGTCTGAAAGCCCGAGTGCTTTCACACTGGATCGGTGAGCTTGCAGGACGGTAAAAAAAAGTCCGGCAAGCAGCATCTTTGCAGCGCTGTAGGAGTGCAGTCAGCAATGAATAGAGGAATGCCGATAACCGGCACTTCCTTTTTACACTGTGACAGTGGCGACTCTAGAAACCATATATAGGGGGCACGTAAGATACTACAGTCAAAACTGGGGGGGGGGGGGGGGGGCACTAACAATTTTCACCACTAAATCATAACACTGAAAAAAATGAAATAAGTATATATAAATAAGATTACAAAATACGAGAGTAATGCAGTATGCAATTGTAGCAGAGTCTCTGACCTCTTCCAGTCTAATGGGAACCTTCAAGGCCAAAGATAGCTTCAATATATGGTGGGTTGTGAGGTATAGTGGGTGCAAAGGTGGTAAAAGTCATTGGGCGCCAGACACTTCTTGGATGTAAAAGAGGTTTTATTTCTTTGACAGTCCTTTTTTTATATTTTGCAAGGGAAAGAGGGTTAGGACCAGGACTTTACGTAATTGCAATTTCAAATGGCAGACTCCGGGACTTCAACAGGCGAACAGCCGTACAGGGAAAGGCCCCAGCAAGGCGCCACTTCTGCACGTGCAGGATTGCTGTCTCCTATAGCAACAGTCTTAAACAGTTCCTAACTGAAAGTAACAGTTCTCTCAGCTGTACTACAACTTCTCCTTGTAGTTCTTCAGCCCCTGGTCTCTCACTGGACCCTCTGATTCACTAACTCTGAACCTTGTGAGCTCCTCAAGGCTTTTGTGGTGGTATCCCCCTCAAGTGTCACCCACGCTTTCCTGCTGGCCGCTCGCTCCCTGGCTTGACACACAAGGCTGCTCTGCAAGCGTCACCTCCACTGATTGGGTCCCTGACTTGATCACCTCCTGAAGTGAGAATACCGCTCCAGTACTTGCTTCAGTTACTCACTGTGGTCCCTGGTAAAGGTGATTGGTTCCTTAGTGGCGACAGCTTCCCTTCTAACTCTGACCACGACAGGTTCTCCAGCCGGCAGAATCGTCACTCCTGGTTGGACTGCAACCTGCATTCCAAACCCTTTACTGCCCCCCCACTTCTGGATAGACCCCCACACAGCCAGCCTGGCAGCCAAATGCCTCCGGGATAGACCTAATCTCCAGCCTAGCAGCCTGGGGCAGACGGCACACGTCCACCCAGATGGGGGTCTGGGTGGCACACAAGAACCTGGATCACCTGACCTCACTCGAATATATAGGCTCTCCCAGCAGGCCAACGGATTCAACAAAATCCCTGCCCATTGGCTGAGATACCCTATATACCCATAACCTGACCTTGAGTTGTCCTTCTCAATCCAATACCTCCAAGTGTTCCTGGTGGCAGACAAGGAAAGTACAACCAGGCCAAACTTAGGGAGAAGTCAATCGAAACCTAACTACAGTAACTACTCCTGACAAGGAATTTGGTGAGGAGCTCCCTGACTAAACCCCAGGGCGCTACACAATGATACTTTTCTATTGTACTAAGCTGACACGTAAAAGACAAGCTTTCAAGAGTTTTCCTTTCTTCCTCGGGTATTGCTTCAGACCTCAGAAAGAGAGGAAAACTCTCAAGCTTTTCTTTATATTTTAAAGTAACTTCAGCAAAAAACACTAGGACTAAACGCACTATTAACCCCCCCCCCCCCCCCGCATTAGTGTCAGCAGGTGCACTATTAACCGAAGCACTGGTGTTATCGGACGCACTATTAACCCCCAGCATTGGTGTCAGCGGACGCACTATTAACCCCCAGCACTGGTGTCAGTGGACTCACTATTAACCCCCAGCATTGGTGTCAGCGATGCATTATTAACCCCCAGCATTACCCCCTATACTCCACAAATACCCCCCACATTCCACAAATACCCCCACATTCCACAAACACCCCCCATTCCACAAATACCCCCTCTTCACAAATTTTAACCCCAGTCACCCCACTAAAGGACTTTGCTCGGCCTCGGTGTAATGGCTTACTCACCTCTCCTCCTTGTAGTCAGCTGCCGGATCTTCTGCCTCTCGTGTCTTCTCCTCCTGGCTGTCTGGTTCTACAACAAAGGCCTAGGGCGCCACGATCTCTCACTCTGAGTGGAGGACGCATGGAGGGCAGGAGGACCCTGGATCCAGGGCCAGGCACAGGCTCAGAGGGAGCTCAGCTCTGATCGATCAGTGCCTAGGTGGGCGGGGCGATGGGCAGATCCTCCCTCCACTCTGTTCTCTCTGCTCATCTATGTCTTTTGCTGTGCACGCTGGGCTGCAGAAGCATGCTAGGGAGAGGAGACAGGAGAGAGGAAGCTCCTACCATGTGAGCGCTGCTGCGCGCTGCCAGAGGGGCCGTGGCCCCCTCTGCCCAACCTAGTGACAGCACTGCACTGTGATCAGCTGTGATTGGACACAGCTGATCAGAGCTGATCACATGGTAAAGAGCCTATGTCATAGGCTCCCTCCCGTGATCGGCGATGCGGTGTGTCCGGACGACACACCGCACCACAGATCGCCACGCTGCGGCTTGTTCTGAAAGATGTCATATGACGTCCAGTCAGGACAATGGAGCCCCCGCCTGGCCGTCATTCATGCTATAGGTCGGGCGGGAACGTGTTAACGGGGACACAAACAGTAATAAAAACCTGAAAAGCCTTCCAATCCCTCCCCTTTTTGCTATACTTTAAAATTGCCACCCCACAAAGTATTGAGATAGTGGACATATCTGAGCAGCCATCGTGTCACATTGCTCAGATTAAATGAATGAATTTACGAGGGCACCGTAAGGCCAAACTTTTATTGCTGAGATTAAATATCTTGCAGGAAATAATCTAACTGAATTCAGACTTATGTTCCAGTAAGCTTTCGTTAATAATTAATGGAGATCTAATGAAGCATAAAATCTATTCTTGGCCCCCACAATACTTTTCTGTTCGGAAAGATTGCAGAGAGATGCCCAAAGCAGAATTATCAATACAAGTCACATTCACAGGAACCAACAAGGTCATTATACCCAAATGACATTATATTCTTAAAGGATATCTAAAACCAATTTTTTTTTCTGGATAGAGCAGGAAAGGGATTGTCAGCTCTTCATACTTCCCAGCTTTATATGATAGGCAAGAGGACCACGTTTTAGTACAATGTAGGAAAAGGATGCACCCCTACTACATTTCCAATTTCGTGGGTCAGGAGGGATTAATATGCATGGGTTTTTATACTGCTTCTATTTCTTTATGTAGCAAGGTCCCAGGCCTCCTTTAGTCCAATGAGAACCTCTAGGGCCAGAGACAGCTGACATCCTTCTGTATCTGGTGGGTTGTGAGGCATAGTGGGTTTAATGCAAGGTAGATTCATTGGGTGCCAGACATTTCTTGAATGCAAAGAGATTTTTTATTTCTCTTAACAGAACTTTGGGAGAGAGGGATAGGGCCAGGACACCCTTAGGTAGTTGCAATGTTAATTGGCAGACTCCGAGACTTCAATAGGAGGACAGCCATGCAGGGAAAGGCATCCAGCAAGGCGCCACATCTGCATGTGTAGGAATGCTGTCTTTAACAGTTCCTAACACAAATTGTAAAAGTTCCTTTCGCTTCCACTACAATCACTTCTTGTAGTTCTTCAGCCCACTGAGCTCCCAGTCTCTCTCACTAGACTTGATGATTCACTGCCACTGAATCCCGTGAGCTCCTCCAATATTCACGGTGGTATCTTCCTCAAACGTCACCCCCGCCTCTCTGCTGGGTCTCTAGCTTGGCACTCAAGATACTTCTCAAGCTTCATCCCACTGGCCTGCTCGGTCCCTGGTTTGACACACAAGGCTGCTCTGCAAGCGTCACCTCCACTGGCTGGGTCCCTGGCTTGATACCCACTGAAGTTTCCAGATTCTTCTCCGGCTGGTGAGAATAATGCCCCAGTACTTGCTTCAGCTACTTACTGTGGTCCCTGGTAATAAAGTGGTTGGTCCCTTAGTGGCGAGAGCTTCCCCTGTACCTCCGACCACGACAGGTTCTCCGGCCGGCAGAACCGTCACTTCTGGTTGGACTGAAGGCCGCAATCCCAACCCTCTGTTGCTCTCTTGCTTCTGGATAGGCCCTCAGACAGCCAGATGTAGCCGGGATTTATTTATTTATTTATTTCAGGTACTAATATAGCGCCGTTAATTTACGCAGCGCTTTACATATACATTGTAAATTCACATCAGTCCCTACCCTCAAGGAGCTTACAATCTAAGGTCTCTAACTCACATTCATACATACACATACTGGGGACAATTCAGACAGGATCCCATCAACCTACCAGCATGTCTTTGGAGTGTGGGAGGAAACCGGAGAACCCGGAGGAAACCCACGCAGGCACAGGGAGAACATGCAAACTCCAGGCAGGTAGTGTCATGGTTGGGGGATAGGCCCAAACTCTGGCCTAGCAACCCGGGCAATACAACACATGTCCACCCAGACAGCTGTCCAGGTGGCACAGAACAGCGATCACCTGACTCCTCCCAAATATATAGGTTCTCCCAGCAGGCCAAGGGATTTACGAAAACCCCTGCCTATTGGCTGAGATCAGGGCTGAATTAAGAACATCATGGGCCTGGTGCTGAGGAATTTGGTGGGGCTTTTTATTTAAAAAAATTAAAAAATGCAAACAATTTTTTGTTATAACAAATTAAATTAAATAGAGGGATTGAGAGAGGGGTGAGGGGGTGAGGGGGTAAGGGAGGGAGGATGAGAGAGAGAGGATGAGCATGAGCATGCGTGGGAGTGACAGCAATGCAGCCCAGCCAAGGCAAGTGACCAAATGCAGAAAACCGGGTGAAGATGGAAGCGTCCGGGACTCGCTGGATTTAACGCAGCGCTGGAGGGCTCAGTCTGACAGGTAAGTGTACCCTAATATAGTAATATGCACAGCATATTAGCACATTATGGCATAACCTACCTCAGAGCCTCTAAAAAATAGTAACTTTACTACCGCTTTTAATATCACAGGATCCCAGGAGCCTCTCATTGGGCCCCTTACTGACTCGGTGGCCCACGGGCAGTGCCCAAGTGCATAGTTGCCAACATTTCAAAAATATTTTCAGGGACACTTTTTTTTTTACCAGTGGTATATTTAGAGTAGCTGACATCCCCTATGTTCCTCTATACATCACAGTAGTAATCACAAAATTAAATAAGTAATAATAATGGGCAGAACAAATTTAAGGACCGAGAAGATTTCCTTTAGCTGAACTAACAAAAGTGTGCCCATTCTAGAGCTGGTAACATTGAGGGTATTTAATATAATTTTAAAGAACTGTTTTTGTGGGTAAGAGGCATAGGGGAGGAGTATGGATAGTATAAAAGTAGGAAGTATGTGAAGGTGAGGGAGAGGAATGTGGAAGGTATAACAGTGGGCACTATGTACAGGAGAGGAGTGTGGAGAGTATGGCAGTGGGCACTATGTACAGGAGAGGGGTGTGGGGGGTATGACAGTGGGCAGTATGCACAGTAGAGGAGTGTGGAGGGTATGTTGGGGGCAGTATGTACAGGAGAGGAGTGTGGAGGGTATGATAGGGGTAGTATGTACGGGAGAGGAGTGTGGAAGGTATTATGGGGCAGTATGTACAGGAGAGGAGTGTGGAGGCTATGGCAGTTGGCAGTATGTACAGGAGAGGAGTGCAGTGGGTATGATGGGGCAGTATGTACAGGAGAGGAGTGTGAAGGGCATGACAGTGGGCAGTATGTACAGGAGAGGAGTGCAGTGGGTATGATGGGGCAGTATGTACAGGAGAGGAGTGTGAAGGGCATGACAGTGGGCAGTATGCACAGGAGAGGAGTGTGGAGGGTTGATAGTGAGCACTATGTACAGGAGAGGAGTGTGGAGAGAGAGACAGTTGGCAGTATGTACAGGAGAGGAGTGTGGAGGGTATGATAGGGGCAGTATGTACATTAGAGGAGTGTGGAGGGTATGACAGTGGGCAGTATGTACAGGAGAGGAGTGTGGACGGTATGATAGTGGGCAGTGTGCACAGGATAATATGTCTCCAGTCTCTGACCATCTTTTGTACAATGTCTGCAGTCTCTAAAATCTCTTGTACCATGTCCGCAGTGTATGACCATCTCTTGTATCATGTCTGAAGTCTCTGACCATCTCTTGTATCATGTCTGCAGTCTCTGACCATCTCTTGTACCATGTCTGCAGTCTCTGACCATCTCTTGTACCACGTCCGCAGTCTCTGACCATCTCTTGTACCATGTCTGCAGTCTCTGACCATCTCTTGTACCATGTCCACAGTGTCTGACCATCTCTTGTACCACGTCCGCAGTCTCTGACCATCTCTTATATCATATCTTCAGTCTCTGACCATCTCTTATATCATATCTGCAGTCTCTGACCATCTCTTGTATCATGTCTGCACTGCAGTCTCTGACCATCTCCTGTTCCATGTCTGCAATGTCTGACCATCTCATTTATCATGCCTGCAGTCTCTGACCATCTCTTGTACCATGTCCATAGTCTTTGACTATATCCTGTGGTGTATCTGCTATCTCTGACACTGAATATTTACAAAATTTTAGTAATGTCGGGGGCAGCACTTGACCCCCCCTCTCCCATATCAGGAATGTTGAACACCAGGAAACATTTTTAGACACAAGTGACGAATGTTTAAGGAGTCATTCACACTTGCCGTGCCTTCTGATGAGCAATCCATGTTGGATAGCTATTTAGAGAGCATTTGACAGGCAGTGAGGTGGCATTACGTCTGCTTCTCACCACCTGATTTAGGCCTGTAAATGCCACATTAACGTGCCACAATCACATACATTGCACATGGCTGCAGAGCTGCACCATAGACTTACATCAGCAGTGGTAACACCAGCCAAATGTGACATGCTGTTTGATTTTTGCCACGACTACAAAGCCCAGCATTGCGGCCATGGCATGAGTACAGCCCTGAGCAGTGGCATGCCAAAGTTCAGGCAGGCAGTTGGGAGGTGGTAAAACTGCAGCTCAACTGCAGCTCATCAGCATACCAAGACATTTTGGACAATTTCATGCTCCCAACTTTGTGGGAACAGTTTGGGGATGTCCCTTTCCTGTTCCAACATGACTGCACACCAGGGCACAAAGTAAGGTCCATAAGGGCGCATGAAATTGTCCAAAATGTCTTGGTATGCTGACGCCTTAAGACTTCCCTTCACTGGAACTAAGGGGCCAAGCCCAACCCCTGAAAAACACCCCAACACCATAATCTCCCCCCTTCACCAAATGATTTGGACCAGTGCACAAAGCAAGGTCCATAAAGACATGGATGAGCGAGTTTGGGGTGGAGGAACTTGACTGGCCTGCACAGAGTCCAAACCTCAACCCCATAGAACACCTTTGGGATGAATTAGAGTGGAGACTGCGAGCCAGGCCTTCTCGTCCAACATCAGTGCCTGACCTCACAAATGTGCTTCTGGAGGAATGGTCAAACATTCCCATAGACACACTCCTAAACCTTGTGGACGGCCTTCCCAGAAGAGTTGAAGCTGTTATAGCTGCAAAGGGTGGGCCAACTCAATATTGAACCCTACAGACTAAGACTGGGGATACCATTAAAGTTCATGTGCATGTAAAGGCAGGTGTCCCAATACTTTTGACAATATAGTGAAGTTTGTTTGGGCCACGCTGTAGCAATACACACCAAACTGAGCATGTGCAGAGTGCCACCAAGGCTCTGTACTATCAGGAGATGGATTGGGGACTGTGGAAGAAGGGGAGGATCAGGGAAGATCAAGAGGATCAAACAGCCTTTTTTTACACAATGCAGAGGATTAACCCCTTAGGTTCCACAGTGAGTATAACAAGCATGCTTTACTGCATATACAGACTGACTTTACTGTTGTGGGTTTTCAGTTGAATTCATTTCCCCATTCCCAACTGACTTTGTTAGTTGGGCCTCACACATACAAATTTAACAAATGGTCTCTCAACCCCAATGCAAAAAGAATCCTATTAGAATATATTAATGCTACACTCAATAGAATGAAAACGAATGGGTCCAAATCAATTTGGATCATTCATCATGTTAGTATGTTCTAATAGGGGAATGGCGCTGTTCACAAACACTTTAAGGAGGTGAAAGCTAACAAGTTAATAAATGAATAAAAATATATAAAATGTGTCCACCAAAGTCCACAACAAATATGATGAAAAAATCCTAAAAAAATGCTACAACCATTTCCACTGTATATGTCGTATAGGATGTGGGTGTGCAAGTCACCAACATTAGTACGAAGTGAAAATAAACATAAAGAACATAAAAAATATATATAAAAAACTAGTATAAGTGACACTAAAACATATTCACATTGAAAATTCCACTAACGTGCCATGTGACATAAGGAATAAACAGCTAAAAATCCTCTGAAATTGACTAAAAAAAAAATTCAGAAAAAGTGAGTGCTAGATATATATAATTAATAAATGTGCAGCAGTCAAAAAATATAGATATGATCAATCAGTTCGTGAATGTGTGCAACCAAAAACGTGTATAAATATCATGTGCACCAATAAAAATTGTCCAATAGGTGTAAAGGAAGTCCCTGTGTGCAGATGGTGTGTATATACAGGTGATCCCCAGCAGATTTTCAGTACTGGTGTAGTCCGTTTTTAGTTAGGCCCCCACTTGTGCCCACACTCACCGGAAAGCCCAACCCCTGCAGGGGTAAAGGGCATATGTAGATCCAATACCCGGAATCCTGGATGACAGAAATCCGTCTCTCAGGGTCCGTGATCTCCTTCCCAATTAATCCGCTATCATTCTTTAAATGGTGACCACCGGAGCAAGTTCATGTTAGAGAAAACAAGGAAGCCTCATAGCGTAAATCCGAAAAAATATGAATTTATTAGACAAAAGAATAAAAAAATCTTTTTAAAAAATGGGAGCTGTGGCGCCTCAGATGACGTCTTGATGACGAAACGCGTAAGGCGTGGTCACATGGTACGCACACGTCGCTTTCTACGTTTGACTCTGTGTCAGCTTCCGGTTTTGTGAGTTAGGCTGTGGAACGCACGCCGTTACCACGCCACCTTAGCGGCTATTGGTTTCCAGCCAGCAAAGCATTGTCAGCTCCCATTTTTTAAAAAGATTTTTTATTCTTTTGTCTAATAAATTCATATTTTTTCGGATTTATGCTATGAGGCTTCCTTGTTTTCTCTAACATGAACTTGCTCCGGTGGACACCATTTAACGAATGATAGCGGATTAAGTGGGAAGGAGATCACGGACCCTGAGAGAGGGATTTCTGTCATCCAGGATTCCGGGTATTGGATCTACATATGCCCTTTACCCCTGCAGGGGTTGGGCTTTCCGGGGAGTGTGGGCACAAGTGGGGGCCTAACTAAAAACGGACTACACCAGTACTGAAAATCTGCTGGGGATCACCTGTATATACACACCATCTGCGCACAGGGACTTCCTTTACACCTATTGGACAATTTTTATTGGTGCACATGATATTTATACACGTTTTTGGTTGCACACATTCACGAACTGATTGATCATATCTATATTTTTTGACTGCTGCACATTTATTAATTATATATATCTAGCACTCACTTTTTCTGAATTTTTTTTTTAGTCAATTTCAGAGGATTTTTAGCCGTTTATTTTTTATGTCACATGGCACGTTAGTGGAATTTTCAATGTGAATATGTTTTAGTGTCACTTATACTAGTTTTTTATATATATTTTTTATGTTCTTTATGTTTATTTTCACTTTGTACTAATGTTGGTGACTTGCACACCCACATCCTATACGACATATACACTGTAAATGGTTGTAGCATTTTTTTAGGATTTTTTCATCATATTTGTTGTGGACTTTGGTGGACACATTTTATATATTTTTATTCATTTATTCACTTGTTAGCTTTCACCTCCTTAAATTGTTTGTGAACAGCGCCATTCCTCTATTAGAACATACTTTAGTACGTGAATTGCACTTCGGTGTTTTCCTTTTGCCTGGGGGGGCTGCAGTTCCTTGCTGGTTTTGATCCTAAGCACGGAATATTTGAGTTTCATTATCTGTGGCATCTTTAGGTGCATTTTGTAATTCCGCAGCTATGGATATTTTTGGGTATATGATGAATCGAAGTATTGATCTCACAGGGATTTTTAGTCAAGAACAAGTTAATAACACACAACATATGAACAGTTTGTTTAAACAACTAAGGCATACCCTGGAGAAACAGTTCAGGGTATGGTGGGATGTTGCCACCCTAGAGATGTATATTGGGGAAAATATGACACCCAGGAGGTTAAGGTGGGATCTGGATGCCACCCTTACGGAAGAGTGGTTTGCTTTTTTCTCTAAATGTGAGAAAGAACTTCTCAGTAATATAGTTAAAAGAAGACAATTGAAGCTCCGAGGGATTGAGGCTAATATTAACTAAATAAAATCCATCCTGCAGCCATACAGCAATCAAAATGATTATAAAATCAAGGAGAGGGAGTTACAGGATATTATTAAAAAATATGACTTGGAGATCCAAGCCAAAAAACAAAAAAAGTTCAAAAGGGATGTTTTGGACTATACCAACAGGAGAGTTTATAAATGGCAGATGGACAATAAGATTACAGACGTTGATCATGATCAAATCTCACTGGATGACAATCCCAGTGAGGATAAGAAAGGCGCCTCAGATGACGTCTTGATGACGAAACGCGTAAGGCGTGGTCACATGGTACGCACACGTCGCTTTCTACGTTTGACTCTGTGTCAGCTTCCGGTTTTGTGAGTTAGGCTGTGGAACGCACGCCGTTACCACGCCACCTTAGCGGCTATTGGTTTTCCAGCCAGCGGAGCATTGCCAGCTCCCATTTTTTAAAAAGATTTTTTATTCTTTTGTCTAATAAATTCATATTTTTTCGGATTTATGCTATGAGGCTTCCTTGTTTTCTCTAACATGAACTTGCTCCGGTGGACACCATTTAACGAATGATAGCGGATTAAGTGGGAAGGAGATCATGGACCCTGAGAGAGGGTTTTCTGTCATCCAGGATTCCGGGTATTGGATCTACATATGCCCTTTACCACTGCAGGGGTTGGGCTTTCTGGTGAGTGTGGGCACAAGTGGGGGCCTAACTAAAAACGGACTACACCAGTACTGAAAATCTGCTGGGGATCACCTGTATATACACACCATCTGCGCACAGGGACTTCCTTTACACCTATTGGACAATTTTTATTGGACAATTTTCATTGGTGCACATGATATTTATACACGTTTTTGGTTGCACACATTCACGAACTGATTGATCATATCTACATTGTTTGACTGCTGCACATTTATTAATTATATATATCTAGCACTCACTTTTTCAGAATTTTTTTTTTAGTCAATTTCAGAGGATTTTTAGCCGTTTATTTTTTATGTCACATGGCACGTTAGTGGAATTTTTAATGTGAATATGTTTTAGTGTCACTTATACTAGTTTTTTATATATATTTTTTATGTTCTTTATGTTTATTTTCACTTTGTACTAATGTTGGTGACTTGCACACCCACATCCTATACGACATATACACTGTAAATGGTTGTAGCATTTTTTTTAGGATTTTTTCATCATATTTGTTGTGGACTTTGGTGGACACATTTTATATATTTTTATTCATTTATTAACTTGTTAGCTTTCACCTCCTTAAATTGTTTGTGAACAGCGCCATTCCCCTATTAGAACATACTTTAGTACGTGGATTGCACTTCGGTGTTTTCCTTTTGCCTGGGGGGCTGCAGTTCCTTGCTGGTTTTGATCCTAAGCGCGGAATATTAGAGTTTCATCATTCATTATGTTGTTAGGTTATTTTTGATGCTTCACACATTACCAAAAGCCCCAATTATTGCATCATGTCGCTGTATTGTCTCCCTTTATGTTGTAAAGTGCCGCCCAAACTGTTAGAGCTATATAAATCCTGTATAATAATAATATAATTATAAAAATGTCATCCGAATGAAACAAGTAAATATGAATCCATTTGTTATTTTTGTTATAATTTATTTAGATTTAATTGAAATGCGTTACTATTGGGATTCAGGGATTCTGATACATCCAAATCTGCGAATCACACAAATTTTGTCTGAATTTTGATTCATAACTAAATTAATCGAATATGTCTACTAGATAGTCATCACTACAGTATTCTTATACAAGGTACATCACAACATTTTGCGTTTCTTGGAGTAAAACCCACTTCTTCAAGAATACACATGCAAATCAAGTCCATGAAGTAGTCGTTGTCATTGATGATTTTAAGCATTTGATGGTGATGATGGGTCGGACCTTTGCTCATCTACAACAGCATAGACTAGTACGGCAGGAGGTGTATTTTCACCAACAAAAGAAAAAAGTATTTAAAAGAAGTGTATAGCTTCAACTATACTTTAACAATTCACACTAAACATAAAACCTAAAGCCTAACTGGGAATGTAATGCCCCGTACACACAATCAAAAATGCCGCCAGCAAAACTCAGATGAGAGCTTTTGGTCGAAAAATGCAACCGTGTGTACGCTCCATCGGACTTTTGCTGGCGGAATTCCAGCCAGCAAAAGATTGAGAGCATGTTCTCTATTTTTCGGTCAGAAAAAGTTCCTATCCGAAAATGCGATCGTCTGTGTGCAATTCCGACGCGCAAAAAATCACGCATGCTCGGAAACAATGCGACGCATGCTCGGAAGCATTGAACTTCATTTTCTCGGCTCGTCGTAGTGTTGTACGTCACCGCGTTCTTGGCGGTCTAAAGTTCAGAGAACTTTTGTGTGACCGTGTGTATGCAAGGCAAGCTTGAGCGGAATTCCATCGGAAAAACCGTCCAAGATTTTTCCAACGGAAATTCCGCTCGTGTGTACGGGGCATTAGAATCAATTAAAATTGCGCTCCTTCCCAAGACACCCAGTAAGACTCACCTTACTCCGTGGTTCCATGATCTTCCTCCTGCTGGTTTCAGTTGTGACAATTGGTCTGCCGAAACTGATCTGCGTGCTAAATCTCTGGTCTTGTCACCACCCCTATCACCTAAGTCAAGGGTCTTCAAACTATGGCCCTCCAGTTGTTCAAGAACTACAATTCCCACCATGCCTAGCCATGTCTGTGAATGTCAGAGTTTTACAATGCCTCATGGGACATGTAGTTCCGCAGCAGCCGGAGGGCCGTAGTTTGAGGATCCCTGACCCCAGCACTGTAATAGTGAAGGACCACCAGACATGTCATCGGGATCAGATGTGGCTGTTGGTAGGGGTTCCTGCCCACATTCCAAAGTCAGAGCATGGAGAACCAGACCACCAGTCGTTGCTTGACTGTGAAGCTAAGTGAGTATTACTGTGCTAGTAAACTCCATAGAATAAAAAAAAAGCAATAGGTTCTTTATTAGGGTGGGTGGTGGAGGCAATTTTAACTATTTTAAGGTGCCCTAATATAGGCTTTAACATAGCATTCAAAGGTTTTATAAACCCTAACAATAAACTTTTCTTATCTGGTCCCTTTTGGTGTGGAAAAAAATACCACTGAAAGTGTTTTGTTATACAGGTGCATCTCATAAAATTAGAATATCATCAAAAAGTTAACTTATTTTAGTAATTTAATTCAAAAAGTGAAACTCATATATTATATAGATTCATTACACACGGAGTGATATATTCCAAGCATTTTTTTTTCTATTAATTTTGATGACAATGGCTTACAGCTAGTGAAAACCCAAAGTTCAGTATCTCAGAAAATTAGAATATTACATAAGACCAATAAAAAAGGGGATTTTTAATACAGAAATCTTGGCTTGCTGAAAAGTATGTCCATGTACAGTATAGTACGCACTCAATACTTGGTCGGGGCTCCTTTTCTATGAATTACGTCATCAATGTGGCGTGGCATGGAGACGATCAGCCTGTGGCACTGAGTTGTTAGGGAAGCCCAGGTAGGTTTGATAGTGGCCTTCAGCTCGCCTGCATTGTTGGGTCTGGTGTCTCTCATCTTCCTCTTGACAATACCCCACAGATGCTTTATGGGGTCTAGGTCAGGCGAGTTTGCTGGCCAATCAAGCACAGTGATACCATGATCAATAAACCAGGTATTGGTACTTTTGGCAGGGTGGGAAGGTTCAAGTCCTGCTGGAAAATGAAATCAGCATCTCCATATAGCTGGTCAGCAGAGGGAAGCATGAAGTGCTCTAGAATTTCCTGGTAGAGGGCTGCGCTGACTTTGGACTTGATAAGACACAGTGGACCAACACCAGCAGATGACACGGCTTCCCAAATCATCACTGACTGTGGAAACTTCACACTGGACCTCATGCAACTTGGATTCTGTGCTTCTCCCCTCTTCCTTCGGACTCTGGGACCTTGATTTCCAAATGAAATGCAAAATTTCCCACAGTCCATAATGTAATATTCTACATTTCTGAGATACTGAATTTTGTTTTGTTTTTTTGGAAATGCTTGAAATCTATGACTCTATGTGTAACACATCTATATAAAATATATGAGTTTCACTTTTTGAATTGAATTACTGAAATAAATTAATTTTTTGGTGATATTCTAATTTTATGACATGCACCTGTACAGTGCCTTGAAAAAGTATTTATACCCCTTGAAATTTTCCACATTTTGTCATATTACAACCAAAAACGTAAATGCATTGTATTGGGATTTTATGTGATAGACCAACACAAAGTAGCACATAATTGTGAAGTGGAAGGAAAATGAAAATTTTCAAATTTTTTTTTACAAATAAATATGTGAAAAGTGTGGGGTACATTTGTATGGTTCCCCCCTGAGTCAATACTTTGTAGAACCCCCTTTCACTGCAATTACAACTGCAAGTCTTTTTGGGGATGTCTCTACCAGCTTTACACATCTAGAGAGGGACATTTTTGCCCATTCTTCTTTGCAAAATATCTCAAGCTCTGTCAGATTGAATGGAGAGCGTCTGTGAACAGCAATTTTCAAGTCTTGCCACAGATTCTCAATTGGATTTAGGTCTGGATTTTGACTGGGCCATTCTAATACATGAATATGATTTGCTCTATACCATTCCATTGTAGCTCTGGCTGTATGTTTACGGTCGTTGTCCTGCTGGAAGTTTTTTGCAGGTTTTCTTCTAAGATTTCCCTGTATTTGGCTCCATCCATCTTCCCATCCACTCTGACCAGCTTCTCTGTCTCTGCTGAAGTAAAGCATCCCCACAACATGATGCTGCCACCACCATGTTTCACGGTGGGGATGGTGTGTTCAGGGTGATGTGCAGTGTTAGTTTTCCGCCACACATAGCGTTTTGCTTTTAGGCCAAAAAGTTCAATTTTGATCTCATCTGACCAGAGCACCTTCTTCCACATGTTTGCTGTGTCCCCCACATGCCTTCTCGCAAACTGCAAACCCGACTTCTTATGGGTTTCTTTCAGCAATGGCTTTCTTCTTGCCACTCTTCCATAAAGGCCAGATTTGTGGAGTGCCGACTAATAGTTGTCCTGTGGACAGATTCTCCCACCTGAGCTGTGGATCTCTGCAGCTCCTCCAGAGTTACCATGGGCCTCTTGGCTGCTTCTCTGATTAATGCTCTCCTTGCCCCGCCTGTCAGTTTAGGTGGACAGCCATGTCTTGGTAGGTTTGCAGTTGTGCCATACTCTTTCCATTTTCAGGTGATGGATTGAACAGAGCTCCGTGAGCTGTTGAAAGCTGGGGATATTTTTTTATAACCTAAACTTGCTGTAAACCTCTCCACAACTTTAACCCTGACCTCTCTGGTGTGTTCCTTGGCCTTCATGATGCTGTTTGTTCACTAAGGTTTTCTAACAAACCTGAGGGCTTCACAGAACAGCTGTATTTATACTGAGATTAAATTACACACACACGTGGACTCTGTTTACTAACTAAGTGACTTCTGAAGGCAATTGGTTCCACTAGATTTTATTTAGGGGTATCAGAGCAAAGGGGGCTGAATACAAATGCATGCCACACTTTTCAGATATTTATTTGTAAAACATTTTGAAAACCATTTATCATTTTTCTCCTATATCACAATTATGTGCCACTTTGTGTTGGTCTGTATATACTTGATATATGCAAAAAAGTACCAATTGATCCCGTTAGAAACCATATAAGCTGAACTTTCTGTGCAATCCTCTTTCAGCTGCACTTTTATCAATTATATTGTTCTAGCTACTTCTGAGGTCTACACAACTCCATCCTTTTATGTTATGCAGAAGAAGAGAGGAGGATGTTTCTGTCCAGTATCGGTTGTCCTAAATGAAGTAAAACGTTGTTACCCTAGGACAGGAGGTATGTTACTGGTGAGGTCACCAGGTGAAAATAAAGATAAGTATTAGATCTGGGCTTGTGGACCACGGATCTAAGGAATTGCTTCTCAATGGGCCATAAACACAGCAGCATACTGGGCCCTAGACACTGCTCCTCGCTGAGCCCTTGATATTGGTCCTTACTGGGCCCTAGACATTGCTTCTCACTAGGCTGAAACACAGCTCTTTACAGGGCCATAGGCATTGTGTCTCACTGGGCACTGGGAACTACTACTTACTGGGCCCTAAAAACTGCTCCTCACTGGATCCTGGGCACTGCTTTCACTGGGACCTAAACATTGCTCCTCACAAGGCCCTGAGCATTGCTTTTTACTAGGCCCTAAACACTGCTCCTCACTGGGCCCTTGGTATTGGTCCTCACTTGGCCCTGAAATTGCTTTTCACTGGGCCATAAACACTGCTTCCCATTGAGCCCTAAACATTGCTTCTCACTGGGCCATAAACACTGTTCCCCACTGGGCCCTAGACATTGCTTCTCACTGGGATCCAACCACTGTTCCTCGCCGAGCCGTTGATATTGGCCCTCACTGGACCCTAGACATTGCTTCTCACTGGGTCGAAACACGGCTCTTCACAGGGCCATGGGCATTGCTTCTCACTGAGCCCTGGACACTGCTTCTTTCTGAGGCCTAAGCACTGCTCCTCACTGGATGCTGGGTACTATGTTCACTGGGCCCTAAACACTGCTCCCCACTAGGCCCTAGACATTGCTTCTTACTAACACAGCACCCACTGGACCTAGACATTGCTTTTCACTGGGCTACAAACACTGCTCCTCACTGAGCTCTTGGCATTGGTCCTCACTGGGCCCTAGATATTGTTTTCTCACTGGACCGAAACACGGCTTTTCACAGGGCCATGGGCATTACTTCTCACTGGAAACTGCTTCTTACTAGGCCCTTGTCAGGGCTGGGCCCAGCCCTTCCTTCTCTGAGCTGGCCGCTTAGCTTTCGGCTAATTGCCAGCTCCTATCTCACCACAGTGACTCACCTGTTGATGATCCTGCTCGTCAGTCCTGCCTACTTAAGCCGCCCAGTCCAGATGATCCCTGCCTTCGCCTTGGTCACATCTCTAGAGACGCTCTCTTTTGTTCCTGTTAAAGACTTGCTTGACTGACATTCCTTCTGGTTCCCTGATATTTTGGCTTGTCTGACTATCCATTCCGGTTCCTAAACTCTGGCTATGTTTTGACTAGGTTTACTCGGTTTACCTTTTTTTTATTATTATTAAACAAGTGTGATTTAACTGTACTTCTGTCTCAGTCTAATTCATGGTTTCTGACAGCCCTAAACACTGCTCCTCACTGGATCCTGAGCACTGCTTTTAGTGGGCCCTAAACACTGCTCCCCACAAGGCCCTGGGCATTGATTTTTACTGGGCCCTAAACACTGTTCCTTACAGGGCTCTGAGTATTGCTTCTCACTTAGCCCTAGGTGGTGCTTATCACTGGGCCATAGGCATTTCTTCTCACTGGGTCCTAAACACTTCTCAGCACAGGGCCCTGAACATGGCTTGTGATTTAACTCCTAGGGATTGCTCCTCACTGGGATCTGGGCATTGCTTCTCACTGGGCCCTAGTTGCCGCTGATCATTGGGCCATAGGCATTGCTTTTCACTGGGCCACAAACACTGCTCCTCACAGGACCCTGGGCATTGCTTGTCACTTGACTTTAGGAATTGCCCCTCACTTGGACCTGGACATTGCTTCTCGCTGGGCCATAGGCATTGCTTCTGACTGGGCCCTAAACACTGCTCCTCACAGGGCCCTGGGCATTGTTTGTCACTTAGCTTTAGGAATTGCCCCTCACTTAGACCTGAGCATTGCTTCTCACTGGGCCCTAGACATTGCTTCTTGCTGGGCCCTAAACACTGCTCCTCACAGGGTCCTGGGCATTGCTTATCATGTAAGTGTAGGAATTGTCCCTCACTTGGACATGGGTATTGCTTCTCACTGGGCCCTAGGCATTTATTTTTGCTGGGCCCTAAACACTGCTCCATAAATTAAGTAAAAAAAGAAAACGAATGCAGCCGCCACATCTAAGAAGAAGCAGTAAGCTACAATATATTACATTTTTGTTATACTTTAACATGGATGCCTTTTGCTTACTGACGTGTATTAATCCCCAGGCATTAGGTTGGATTTTTTCATTAATGCTCAATATAGCTAATAATGTTACAATAAATAATACTCAAGATGTGTACATACTGAAAATTTGCTGTAGTCATTCTGCACAATGAAAAGCCTTTTGTTTAATGTAGCTGATATTTAGAGCTGTACAGCGGTTTGTGTGGTAAGAATGGACTTCTTGCCAAGTACTACCAGAGTGAAGTGGGTAAGCCATGGCTGCTTGAGGCTAAATCTGTCCATTCAATGACTCATTGACAAAACACAGCAAAGCCGATGATTGGGATGTAAATAGGGATAGAAAGGCCTGGAGGAGAGGATGGAAATTCCTGCCTGGTAAAACACAAAAATCTGTTTAAAGGAGATGTCAGGAATGAGAGAATTAATGGTCAGCTTCCTCGGAATTTCCAAACATGTCTGCATCCATCAAGTTTTATCTCCCAGGAGTTCACTTTAACCTCCCTTGTGTGTTAGAGTAATGTTTTACAAAGGTCATAAACAAAGGTCAGAGTTGTGCAATTGTTATACGGCATAGGAAGAATCTATAGTATCTTCATGCTTTAATATATAATGTGGACATAATTATATCTGGGCTGGTGGGATTGCTTCTCAAAGGGCCATAAACACTTCAGCTTACTTGCTTTTCACTGGACTCCAAACACTGATTCTCACTGGGCCCTTGGTGTTGGTTCTCACCGGGCCTTAGATACTCCTTCTCACTGTGCCATAAACACTTCTCCTCACTGGGCCCAAGACATTGCTTTTCACCGGGCCATTGGTTGGTCCAAGCTGGGCCCTAGAAGTTGCTTCTCACTGGTCTAGAAACACTGTTCTTCACAGGGCCACTGACATTGATTCTTACTGGACCATAAACACTGCTATTCACAGAGTCATGGGCATTGTTACTCACTGGGCCCTAGGCTAAGGTAGCCAGATTTTTAAACTGAAATCCAGGGACATTTTTTTTTTATTGGAAAATAGTAAACTATTTTATAAGTATATCCTTAAATTTTATGTAGCGGGCACCTACCTGGGGACAGTTGTGATTCAAGTGGGGGGTGTATGTAGCGGGCACCTACTTTTAGGTAGGTGACCTTTTTGGTAGTCTACTATGTCAGGTAAATTTAGACAGGCTTGTGCTATTACAGCAGGCCTGTTTTTTTGTTCATTTCTCATTTGAGTGGCAGGTAGTTTGTATGCTAGTCTCGGCCAATCATTAATTTGCTTGGTAATGCCCGGGACTCTCAAATAAAAGCGGGGTCACATGGTTGATAGAGGGTCTTGCTGTTTGAGCGTGAAGAAGCCAGCCTCTTTTCCGGAGGGGAGAGGTTTCCCCCTCTGGGGAGCCAACGGAGCTCCCCCCTTGCGAGAAGGGTGAAGAACCGGTCTTTATGGAGAAAGAGACGGCATCTTACAGCATGTAGTCGCTGGTGTCATTGGCCGCCCCTGCGGGGAGGGGATCGGGCCATAAAGGAGAAAAAGGAACTAAGAATCATTGCGGGAGAAGTAGCAACAAAGCGGAAGGAAACTGGGTGATCGATCGTTTATGAGTGGCACATGGACTATTGATCACGTGAGTGAAAGCCCAAGGGAAGGGTACTGCCAGAGGCTGAGGGATGTTGGTAAGCAAGTCAGTGAGACAGGCGGTGATGGCCTGTGAATTTGGGTTCAGCAATGCCCCGGGATTCCAATCAGTAAAGCGGAGGAGTTTTTCAGAGTGACTTTTCTTTAGCTCAACTTGGAAGTACCATGTAGATGGGAAGTAGTGGTAAAAAGGTAGCGGTGAAGCTGCAAGCACACATATAGAGATACAGACTGTTCTTGAAAAGTCATGCAGATGAAGAAGTTATTCAGAGTGACTCTTTATCAATTATTCTCTATCAAATCTACTTCCATCTTCCCTGATTGAAGAAATCATACAAAGTGATTTCCTAATTATCCGCAAATGATTTTAGTTTTCCCGTAAGAGACAGTGAAAAGATGATAATGTAACAAAAGAGCATCTCAAAAGAAGTCCTTCTCCCATCCCAGTTCATGTTAATCAATAAAGCAAGAGAAAAAGCATTATGGACTGTGTTTTATGAATCTATGGGCTGCGAGGGTTGGGTGGTAAACGTGAATTACGGATATAACAATTATTTAGCTGCTCCTTCGGGGGTAAGTGCTTCATATATATGCACTCACTGGCGTAGTGTGGGTTGTCAGCGTCCGAGGCAAGGCAAGAGATTTGCGCCCTCTACTCCGCAGACTTTTAGCACTCCCTGAGTCCCTTCCACTAGTACAGTAGTACTGACCAACCTGATTCCTACACTGACCTACCTGACTACTGCACTAACCTACCTGATTCCTACACTGACCTACCTGACCACTACACTGACCTACCTGATTCCTATGAAATATTGCTCCTCACAGGGCCCTGGACAGTGCTTATCACTGGGCCCTAAACACTGCTTCTCACAGGGCTCTGGACATTGCTTATCACTGGACCATAGGCATCGCTTCTCATTGGGCCATAGGCATTGCCTCTCACTGGGCTCTAAACACTGCTCCACACAGGGCTCTGGGCATTGCTTCTCACTGGACCCTAGTCCAGTTGCGGCCCGTGCACTGTGGGCGCACGGCGCATGGTGCTGCCCCCCATCCATGCGCCCCTCTCAGAAGGCCAGACGCATGGATTCCAATAGCCGGGGCGGGAGGGGGTGGTACTTTTTGAAGCACCTGAATAGAGCCAGAGGCTCTAATAGGCTTCAAAATAGGGTGGGCTCAGGGCTCAGAGAGTTCACCCTGATCCCACCCAATTGTGTGACGATAGCGAATTAATTTTCACTACTTTCACACTAACCTTCCTCCCCGACAAGCAGGAGGCAGGGCGTCAGACCTGTTTCCTGATTGGCCAAAGCGCCAGGCCACCCTATTGGATGCCTGGAGCTTAGGAAGAGGAGCAGAGGACTTGGAGACACACGCTGGAGCGGAGGCTGCATTTGATGGGCACAAGTGGCTGCATGTGACGGGCACAAGTGGCTGCATATGATGGGCACAAGTGGCTGCATATACTGGGCACAAGTGGCTGCATATACTGAGCACAAGTGGCTGTAGATGATGTGTACAAATGGCTGTAGATGATGGGCACAAGTGGCTGCATTTGATGGGCACAAGTGGCTGCATATGATGGGCACAAGTGGCTGCATTTGATGGGCACACTGGCCACGTATGATGGACACAAGTGGCTGCATATGATGAGCACAATGGCTGCAATTGATGGGCACAGTGGCTGCATTTGATGGGGGGGGTTTCAGTATTTTTCAGTTTGTTTGCGCCCCCCCCCCCCAGCTACCACTGCCCTAGTCTCTGCTTCCTACTGAATACACAGTCCAATGACAGTGCCAATCGTCCAGGAATGGAAGAGTAGAAAATAGCCAACATAAACAGACTTTATTTTCATCAGGGCTCAAGTTTTGACTGTACCTAAATGGATTTAGATAAACAGATACCAGTAGGGTTGCCACTTTTTCTTCAAGCGGAACCCAAACACTTTAGCGGCGCACAGTAATTTGTTTTTTGTTTTAGCATACACTATAGGATTGTAACAGACCTGGGACACCTTTGGGCTCTCCAAAGAGAGTAGTAATGCGGTGCACATAGTGCCCCCTCACCCTCCTGTAGGGCCCTGTTCCGCGCCATGTTCCTGTCTGAATAATGTCTCCTGGTTTCAGTCCACCTGATTCAAAACCCGAACTGTCCAGGTAAATCCCGGACAGGTGGCAACCCTAGATACCCGATAGATCTGTACTGTGTTGTTTTTTTTTTTTGCTTGGAAGCACAGGAAAGGAGGCTGTATATGCATGGATTCTCAACCCTGAGTTTTCTCCGGTTATAGGAGGTGTTCTCATCTTTTGGGTGCTGCCGAACCAGAGCTAGGGTGCCCTGTGTTCATTTGATTGAAAATCCAGCAACTCGTTTTTGTTTGCCTTTGTCTTACTAGATCCTAGGTACTAAATGCTGCTTCTCATTGGGCCCTATGCAATGGCCCCCTCCACACTGGGTTCCAAATGCTGTTTCTCACTGGGCCCTAGAAACTGCTCCTAACTTCCCACAAGGACCTAGGCACTGTCTGTTTCTGAGTCCTGGCCAATGCTTTCTACTGGGCCCTTGGTGCTGCTTCCAACTGGGCTTTCAGGACTGCTTCACCCCAGGTCCTACACACTGCTTTTCACTGGGCCTCAGGCACTGCTTTTCAATGGTCAGTTGCAAGTTAAGCTGGCCATACACATACTGTGCCTTGAAAAAGTATTCACACCCCTTGAAATTTTGCACATTTTTTCATGTTACAACAAAAAAAGGAAATGTATTTTATTGGGATTTTATGTGATAGACCAACACAAAGTGGCACATAATTGTGAAGTGGAAGGAAAATGATAAATGGTTTTCCAAATGTTTTACAAATAAATATGTGAAAAGTGTGGGGTACATTTGTATTCAGCCTCCCCCCCCCCCCCCGAGTCAATACTTTGTAGAACCCCCTTTCTCTGCAATTACAGCTGCAAGTCTTTTTGGGGATGTCTCTACCAGCTTTGTACATCTAGAGAGGGACATTTTTTGCACATTCTTCTTTGCAAAATAGCTCGAGCTCTGTCAGATTGGATGGAGAGCGTCTGTGAACAGCAATTTTCAAGTCTTGCCACAGATTCTCAATTGGATTTAGGTCTGGACTGTGACGGGGCCATTCTAACACATGAATATGCTTTGATCTAAACCATTCCATTGTAGCTCTGGCTGTATGTATAGGATCGTTGTCCTGCTGGAAGGTGAACCCTGCATATCACTTGCTCTATCGATTGTGGCGATACCTCACATGTGTGGTTTAAACACTATATAAATTTGCAGTCGCGACGTTACGTATGCGCTCGCTTCTGCGTGTGAGCACGGAGGGATGGGGCACTTTAAATTTTTTTTTTCTATTTTATTTTAATTTTTTTTCTATTTTTTTTTTCTATTTTATTCTATTTTTTAATTTTTTTTTGCACTGTCCCTTTGTAAAACAATTCTGATCACTTTTATTGCTGTTACAAGGAATGTAAACATCCCTTGTGAAAGTAATAGGCAGTGACAGGTACTCTTTATGGAGGGATCTGGGGTCTATAAGACCCCAAATCCCTCCTTTGCACTTAAAAACTTTCAAAAGGCCAAGTTTGGCTGTTTTGAATACTGACATTTTTTTAAATTTGGCGCCTTTTAAGTCTTCTGTAAACCGGGAGTGATGTCATGACATCGCTTCTGGGTTACTAGATCCGAGACCTGATCGATGCCAATTCTGGCTGCCTCTCTGATTAACCACTTGCTGACCGCCGCACACACATATACTTCGGCAGAATGGCTCGTACAGGCAAATGGGCGTACCTTTACGTCCCTTTGAATTTGCCGCCTTGTGGGCGCTCGCGCACCGCCAACGGCGCCCACTGCATGCCGCGGGAACGTGCCCGTGGGTCCCGCGAACTCGATGTTTGCCAGCAGACCGCGATCGTGAGACGGAGAGGCAGAACGGGGAGATGCCTATGTAAACAAGGCATTTCCCCATTCTGCCTAGTGACATGACAGGGATCTACTGCTCCATGTCATCGGGAGCGGTAATCGCTGTCATGTGAGTGGAAGCCCATCCTCCTCACAGTTAGAATCACTCCCTAGGAGACACTTAACCCCTAATGTTTTAACCCCTTCCCTGCCAGTACCATGTATACAGTAATCAGTGCATTTTTATAGCACTGATCGCTGTATAAATGACAATGGTCCCAAAATAGTGTCAAAAGTGTCCGTTGTGTCCGCCATAATGTCGCAGTCCCGATAAAAATTGCGAAGTGTCCTCGGCAAACCTCGGAAAGACTTCCTACCTGAGATTTGCCCAGGTCAGCCGTGCTGTCCTCTGGCCTTTCCGTGCATTTCCGAACGTGACGTTCGGCTCTGCTCGGCTCCGGTGCCCCCCCACCTCAGGCCAAAAGCGCTACTGCACACTGCTTTGGCCTGAATTGTGCTTGTTTTGCCAGACAACACTCGCAAACCGAGTTACGATTTTTAAAAATACAGTGCTCGTATTGCGAAACGCTCGTTAACCGCTTTACTCGCAATCGGAGGTTCCACTGTATCAACAAAACACATCATATCAGAATATCAAAGATACTTATCACAAGGCTCTCCGTGAGGCTTTGTATTATCAGGCTAGGCTCAGTGTGTCCATGTATCATCTCTATGAGCCCTGGGTCGTCTTAGCTAGGCCTTATTCTCTTTGAAGCCTGTAATCACACATATCACACCAGGTGGGCTTGAGCCAAGCCATTGTTCTTCTGATATGCTACAAAGCTTTGATGTTTAACTGGTTACATTCCAACTTGGGGCCATCTGCCTGTATCAGACAGGGAATGAAATACCATAAATATGATATTAAATCATGCTGACTTCCAACACAGTGCAACAGGGCAATTAAGTTTTTATACCTTTTTATACCACTAGGATCTCTCCAGTGTTGGAAAACCATTAAAAACAAATGAGTGGACAGTAAATGAAATAAATCATTGACTCAAGTGTTAGATTGCAAACATAAATTTGTAGGCAGCTGTAGTGCCGGGCAGCCTAGTTGGCCGCAAGAGGAAGTGGGTTAGCAAGTGTATATTCTCATTTTCCAGCCTATTTGATATGTTTATGTGTACGTATGATCACAGCTGTTTGGCCTCTATAATTGTCTCCAGCACCATTTTAGAGAAGCCTGGTGTCCTGATAGGACAAGCAAATCTCGGGAGATTTGGTCGGCCATTTTTGGGTGGATACTGATAGGGTTGAAATAATGACTTAGAGTTCCACTTTAATTGTTTCTGTTTTTTCTTACCTGTGTACGTATCAATTGTTCTATTTAAATTGTTTGTGCTCCTTTCTTACCTGTGTACGTATCAATTGTTCTATCAATCTGTATCTAGATGGAATTTGGAACTGCTGAATAATCATTACATGTTCGCTGATGAGAAACTCTTTGTACCTTAACCTCATTTGGTAATGCCGATAAGATTACTGCTTTTGTAACTGCCTATAAAAGAAGTAAAGGGAGCAGTCCTTTTTGGGGGATGCTCAGAACTTTGATACAGACATACCTGACTCTGTGTCTTAATTCCTATATGAAGCAATAATTTGGCAAAGCAATATAAACTATAAGCAACTTGTTTAAAAGTTGAATCTAACATTTTGGCGCCCGAAGAACAGGGACTCACCGATGATACTACAAGAGGTGGACGAACGCGGCTGACGGAACAAAAAGGAATAGGCATTCCGGGAATCACAGATCAAAAAACCTGCGCAGGTAAGAAAAAGCTTTATTTTTCTTATATTCTGTGCTCCCCTGATTTTGCCTATCCGTTCTGTCAGTTACGGTTCTCCTGGTTTTAAAACACCAGCCTCTGTAGTGGTGAGTCTAGAATTACTGCATATTTTAGTTTATATTGCTGGAATTATTTGTTTGTTTTGTTATCTGTGTTTGTCTTGTCTGTCTTGTTGAGAAAGTGAATGAGCCTTGTCAAGGATGGTATGAGTTAGAAGGGGATTGCCGAACTAAGCAACGGAATGCGCCTTACCTCACACGATTGGGAACCTGAGGGCTTGTGAGCTTGGGGGTCTGACGCTTATGCTTAACCTCACATCTAACTCATAAACCATAGACGGGTTGAGAGTATAAGCCCTGTCTGCTCCATAAAGCAGGGATAAGAGTGTATGAGAGGGATTCCCAGATACGGGGAGGGAATAAGGTCTCAACAAAGTCCCGAGATCTAGTCGGATACCTGGCCACTTAAAGGAATGCTTGTATATGTTGTAGCCGCATTTTTGTATATGTTGTAGCCGCATTCTGGTTTGTTATTGGGCTAGCATATAAAGTAATTATTTATTATTGGGCTAGCATATAAAGTAATTCGGTTTCAGAAATCTCATTCCGGAGAGGTTTCTAGAATTCTAGCCCCCTAGGAGGAAGGCAACGAGGAACTAGTGTAACTTAGCTGGTTTGCTATTGGGCTAGCATATAAAGTAATTATTCATTCTTGTATATGTTGTAGCCGCATTATATTGTACACTAAGTGTCCCACACGCTACCTAGGCAGGACTGTTAGAATGGGCCAGAGGAACACAAAACCCCGTCAGGGAATTGTGGCGCACTATACGGTGCCACAGATAATTAAGAACATTTATGGGAAAACCGAAGCACAGGACTTAAAGGATGTCCTTCGTAAATTTAAGGTGAAAGGAGCAGCGGGCTTAGACCCGGATGTATGGAGTGAAATAAAAAGGGACAGACAAGGAGAGGTGTTAGAGAAGCAATGGATGCGTCAGGTTCAGTGCTTAATTAAGGTCTCAAATAGAGCGAAAGAAGAGGGGTGGAAGTAAAATCCAGATTGTGATGGTTGGGATATGAAAGATAGAAGAACAAAAAATGTCGAGGCTCCCAGCTCAGCCATCCCACCCCTATACACTGACGTAGAACGCAAACCACACAAGATATATCCGGTACTTGAGGGGAGAGGATGGGTTTGTCAGGATTGTGGAGCACAAAACCCAGAATGGGCAGTAGAATGTGCGCATTGTGGGGCACAAAAACCTCATCCAGAAACTGTAGCTCCCGTACGCACTGATACACGCATTGTTCAGGTAAACAATCCAGAATTTGAACAAGCAGCCCATCCAAATGCCCCGCCTACTGTCACTCGTAGAATGCAAATAAGGACTTGGGCACCATGGTCGGCAGACACCCTTATGGCATTAATACAGAGCTCCCCAGACCCGGTAGCAAAGCCAGCTGCTTTTTGTAGATTTGTGACACAGTTAATGAATACACATGAAGCGACCTGGCAGGATGGGGAGGATCTATGCAGACACAAAATGACTCTGACCCTGTTTAACCAGTTTATGACAGAAATAGGTCCACACAGACCTGCAGGACAAGTTGATGGGGATGGCAATTTAGAGACAGGACATGTCAGACATATAGACTCAAGGGCCCCTTTTATTGCTAGATTAGAAGCTTTTTGTCAGGCAAAACAACAGGAGAGGGGGTCCATATCACCCATGAAGCAAATGCCAGGACAGACTGTATCGGAATTTTACTTATCTATGGAAAGTATGATGGCAGATGAGGGATTGGACTTGGCCCTGCCAGTCACAATCCGAGCCTTCAATAGACAATTTATGGAGGGATTAATTCCACAGATAAGTGAGAGACTGAAAGCCTGCACACCAGAGTGGAGGGCAACTAGAGATAGAGGGACGTTGTTACAAAAAGCGCAAGGCATAGAGGCGGACTTAGCAGAAACCAAAGGGAGGAAATCTCATGCTATCAACGCACTCGGGGGTCCCCAAGAGCAAGGTAGAGGTTCCTTTCGCAAACCCCTTACCTGTCACTACTGTAACAAGATTGGTCACATCAGACGCAACTGTAAGAAAAGAATAAGGGATGAAGGAGAGGAAGGTGTTGATTCTCCAGTTAATCAGAGAAGGAACCAGCCCAGGGACAACAAAAATAGTCATATCAGGCAGCAGGGAGATGGTCCACGAGCATGACTCACCCCGGTTTTAGAAAAATCCAAAACAACAATGCTTAAGACAAATATAACGGTTGGTAATAAGAAAATCTCTTGTTTAGTCGATACAGGAGCTTCACGCTCGTTACTTTCTGACTCTGAACTACTCCCTGGCCAAAAATCACCTGACACTTTACTAATAACTGGATATGATGGCATTTTAGCCGACGCCCCGCTTACAAAACCTCTGAAAGTTAAAGTAGGAAACCACATGTTCCTTTCACGCTTTCTGGTATCCAGAGGAGCCCCCACTAATTTGTTAGGAGCTGACATTTTGCAGAAAATAGGAGCTAACATTACCTATCACCCAGATGGCACTGTCACCTTAGCTATAGGGGATAATCAAGAACACATGGAGATGTGTAACCTGATACAATACCTAGAGGAGGAATCGGAATTGTCCGGCCCACCTCCTTCAGACTTAGATCAGATTTTGTCGTCCCTTCCAGGAGAACTATGGGAGAAACATCCAGCTGATGTTGGACTTTTGCCCATACCTCCGGTTACCCTACAGCTGATTCCAGGAGCAGTGCTTCCCCAACAAAAGCAGTATCCACTTAGTGCACCCCAAGAGACGGCCATAGAAATGCAGGTCCAATCCTTCTTAAAAAGTGGAGTTCTAAAAGAGGTAAAATCACCGGCAAACACTCCCTTGTACCCGGTTAAAAAGACATCAGTAGCCGGTAGTCCGGTTAAGTATAGAATGGTCCAAGACCTTAGAGCGGTCAACAAAATACTAGCCCCGATGACACCTTTAGTACCCAATCCACATACATTACTGTCACAAATACCATCAACCAGTATGTACTTTACGGTTATAGATTTAGCGAATGCTTTCTTTTCCGTCCCGCTTGCTGAAGAGTGCCAACTTTGGTTCGCATTTTCAATCAAAAATCGGCAACTAACCTGGACACGCCTACCTCAGGGTATGGCGCATTCACCTACCTTGTATTTGCAAGCATTGCAAACGGTGTTGGGAGAATGGGTACCACCAGATTCCTGTGTATTGTTACAATATGTGGATGATTTATTGTTATGCTGCCCTGACAAGGAAACTTGTTTGGCCACCACCCTTAATTTGTTGCGATTTTTGGCAGAAAAAGGTTGCAAGGTTAATAAGAAAAAGTTACAAGTGTGTCAGGAAAAAGTTATCTTTTTGGGACATTGTATATCACAGGGTACAAGACATCTCACTGAGGAGAGGGTTCAAGTGATAAAGGGAATGTTACCCCCACGGAATTTCACACAATTGCGTATGTTTTTAGGTATCGTGTCATATTGTAGACAGTGGATACCACATGCTAGCGCTTTGATGCAGCCATTATACGATTGTTTGAAAATTGTACCGTATATGCTTACAGAAGTAGCTTATGAATCGTTTATCACTTTGAAAAAGTTGTTGATTTCTGCCCCGGCTATTGGTATACCAGATTACACCAAGATATTTAATCTGTACATTGCTGAGATCACTGGACACGCCACAGGTGTTCTGACACAGGCACATGTAAAACAAAGACCAGTCGCTTACTTTTCAGCAGCATTAGATCCAGTATCTAGAGGTTCACCGTCTTGTGTACGGGCGGTAGCTGCAGTGTCAATTATCATAGATAAGTCATCAGAGATTGTTCTAGACAATCCAGTCGTAGTGCACACCACACATGACATACATGCAATCTTGTCTCAGGTACAGCCCAAACACATTTCAATGGCTAGGCAATTAAGATTACAGTGTACTTTACTCTTACCTCCAAATGTTACTTTTCAGCGCTGTACAACCTTAAATTTGGCCACCTTTTTGCCTCTTCAGTCACCAGATTTGGCAAGGGGGAATGATAGTACTAATAGTACTAGTGAGAAAAGAAATGAGGACACTGACACTCTTTTGTTTAAAGAAGTAGATCAGCACGATTGTTTTCAGCTCATGGAACAGGAGACAATGGGATTCCCACATGTTACAGATACACCGATTTTAAATGCTGAGCACACCTTGTATATAGATGGTAGTAGGTTTGCTGATGACAAGGGTAAATATCACACAGGGTATGCTGTAGTGACTGATACGCAGGTAATTGAAGCACAGGCCTTACCAGCCCACATGTCAGCACAGGAAGCAGAATTAAAAGCTTTAGAACAAGCCCTAGAATACTTAAAAGAACGAGAAGGGAATATTTACACTGACTCTGCCTACGCTTATGGTGTAGCGCACGATTATGGCCACATATGGAGGGCTAGAGGTTATCTGACAGCAGCAGGTACACCTGTAAAACATGGAGAAGGGATTAAGAGAGTCCTGAACAATCTTCAAAAGGTTAAACGAGTAGCCATTATGAAGATAGCGGCACACACGAGCGCAAAAACAATTGAGGCAAAAGGAAATGCATTTGCAGATTTGACTGCAAAACAGGCAGCTCTAGGGGAAGGAAGCCCTGAGACCTTAGCAGCGGTAGAGGTGAGTATCCCAGAACCAACATGGCAGCAGCTGAGTAAATTACAGGAGCAAGCAGGGGAGAGCGAGAAAGATAAGTGGGTCAGAATGGGAGCAGCACCAGACCTTGACAATGTATGGAGGGAAGGAGGCAAAATATGCCTGCCTGCCTCTCTGTACCCAGAAATGGCAGCGGCAGTTCACCTACCCACACACGTCAGTTCCAATTCCATGTATAGGATTGTGAACCAAGGATGGCTCGCCCCTGGATTCAGTAGCACTGCAAGAAACTACTGTGCAGCCTGCCAAATCTGTCTCCTGAATAACCCAGGACAGAGAGTAAAAACCCCACGAAAACACCAGGTCCGGGCCCAATACCCCTTCCAGAGACTGCAAATTGATTACATACAAATGCCTAAGAGCGGCCCTTTTGAATTTGTCCTCGTGTGTATCGATTTATTCTCAGGTTGGCCGAAAGTTATCCAGTAAAATCGGCTACAGCTAAAGCCACAGCTAAGAAACTGATCACTGAGTTAATACCTAGGTTTGGTCTTCCTGAAACCATAGGATCAGATAGGGGGACACACTTTACAGGAGAAATCATGCAGAATGTGATGACCATGTTAGGGGTTCAACAAAGTTTTCACACCCCTTACCACCCACAGAGTTCAGGATCAGTGGAGAGAGTAAATGGGACAATAAAGTTAAAAATACAAAAAGCCATGCAAGAGTTAAACAAGCCTTGGCCAGAATGCCTGCCTTTGGCTTTGTTCTCTATAAGGTACACTCCAACAGGAAAGACAGGATTATCCCCATATGAGATACTTTTTGGGAATGCACCTAGATTGGGTTTATACTTTCCACAGAGTATGCAATTGCAATGTGATAGTTTGACTGCATATGTGATACAATTACAACAACGTCTAACTAAGATCCACAAAAGTGTGTATTCTTCTCTTCCAGACCCTAATTCAATAACAGGTACACATACTCTGCTACCAGGGGATTATGTATATGTGAAGAAACACACCAGAAAGACATTGGAACCCAGGTTTGAAGGTCCTTACCAAGTACTCTTGACCACAGCCACCTCAGTAAAGCTGGAAGGAAAACCTACCTGGATACACGCATCACATTGCAAGAAACAACCCGAGAAAACAACATGATGAAATATCTACTTACAGATTTTTTGTTGAAGATTGTTGTTTTACAAATATATGCATGGACTCCTGGTATTAATGTACTTGAAGTAGAGGAAACAACAACTTTCGAATGGGCTATAGATGATCCTAAAGTAGCAAATTATTATTGACAAAGGTAGACTAGTACATCTTTCCTCACAGATACAACAGGATACTGCACCACATTGGTGGGATATATTTAGTGGAATGTCTTCTACAGCAACCAATACCTTTCACTGGTTGTTAAGTCCAATGGTAATTATTATTCTAATATTAATATCACTTACAATCACGAATATATGTGTATACAGGAAAATAAATAGGAAAATTAGGAGAATAGACAGGGTATACTGATAAATGTGTATTGACATCACCCTACTCCTATAAAACTCCTCTTCTTGAATTTTAAGATGTTGGTAATACCTAGGGGGATGGGTTCTACCCCTCTGACAACTCGCGGTCAGGGAAAGGACTCTGGGGAAAAACTGACTAGAACTTATTCATGAGGACCCAGGGGGAAGGAGAGGATGATGTCAAAGGGGGAAATTGATAGGGTTGAAATAATGACTTAGAGTTCCACTTTAATTGTTTCTGTTTTTTCTTACCTGTGTACGTATCAATTGTTCTATTTAAATTGTTTGTGCTCCTTTCTTACCTGTGTACGTATCAATTGTTCTATCAATCTGTATCTAGATGGAATTTGGAACTGCTGAATAATCATTACATGTTCGCTGATGAGAAACTCTTTGTACCTTAACCTCATTTGGTAATGCCGATAAGATTACTGCTTTTGTAACTGCCTATAAAAGAAGTAAAGGGAGCAGTCCTTTTTGGGGGATGCTCAGAACTTTGATACAGACATACCTGACTCTGTGTCTTAATTCCTATATGAAGCAATAATTTGGCAAAGCAATATAAACTATAAGCAACTTGTTTAAAAGTTGAATCTAACAATACTATATATAAGAAAGCCCAGCCACGTTTAGTTGAGTTCACGTGTGTGCATAGACAGGGGTGGAGAACCCGCTTGTCAGGGAGAGTTAGGAGAAGGTAGGGACAGTGTTCCGGCCTGTGAGGGATAGCTCAGGGTTCCTACGGAGTCCTGTATCAGCAATCCTGGTCGTATGAAAGACTCCCCCTTGCAGATAATAAATCTGGTGTCCTCACTGTGAGGGAGGGACAAGCAGATCAGATGCCTATATCCAGGGGCGTAACTACCACCATAGCGACCTATGCCGGCGCTATGGGGCCCGCAGCCGAGTGGGGCCCAGTGAGGATAAGAGCACAGCCGGCACAGTCTCAGTCAGCCAGGGGAAGAGAGAAGAAAGGAAGAGGCGAGCTGTCCGTATCAGCAGAGAGCTGAATTGCCCAATGTAAGAGCTTTCATTAGAACTTCCAGTGTTCCTGGGGCTCACGTCACAAAGCTCCACCTTTTGGCCCGGTGCCTTTGATAGACAGAATGTCGATCCAATGCGGGACGTGTGACGTCATCAAAGGCGTCGGGCCAAGAGGTGGGGCTATGTGACGATGAGCCCCGGGAAGACAGGAAATTCAAATGAAAGCTATTACAGCGGGCAATCCCGCTCTCTGCTGATCCGGGTGGCTTGCCTCTTCCTCTGCATAGGTGGGGCTGTATGGGGCACAGGCAGACCAGGCTGTATTGGGCACAGGTCACGCTGTATGGGGCACAGGTCACACTGCATTGGGCACAGGTCACGCTGTATGTGGCACAGGTCACGCTGCATTGGGCACAGGTCACGCTGTATGTGGCACAGGTCACGCTGCATTGGGCACAGGTCACGCTGTATGTGGCACAGGTCACGCTGCATTGGGCACAGGTCACGCTGTATGTGGCACAGGTCACGCTGCATTGGGCACAGGTCACGCTGTATGTGGCACAGGTCACGCTGCATTGGACACAGGTCACGCTGTATGTGGCACAGGTCACGCTGCATTGACACTAGGGCAGCTGTGGGGGGGGGGGGGCTGTTTTCAGGGGGGCCCCATACAACATTTTGCTATGGGGCCCTGCTATTTCTAGTTACGCCCCTGCCTATATCCATCTGCTGAAGGAATACTGTTGTACCGGGTAATGTGTGTGAAAAACAGCCTCTACAGATACGCATTGTGTGCTTGGGTTTATACTGTGTCAATCAGTGGAAAGTGCCTATAGTGCTGACGAATACAACTACCGCTTACATCAGAAGTGACTGTGCTGTGTATCTAGGCCTCCATGCTTGGAGTGAAACTACTTGCATTACTGCTGTAAATACTCTTCCTACCGCCGTCTCTCCGGTAATAAACGTTGCCTGGTTTATAAAGTCAGTACGTGTGATTCCCTCTGTGGAAACACTACACTCTACCCCCCCGCTTACAAATTAACTGCAATAAAGTGTGAATCATTAGCTCAAGAGTGAGCCACAAAACAATAATGTCCAACGATTGTGAATAAATATATGATTTAGGTCCAACGAAAAACATCAAACATTTTCCACTGAAGCCGTGATTTTGGGAATAGACTCTCCTGGAGTAGTCACAGGAATGTGCAATTCACAAACTGAAGAGGACAAGATGACTCCAAGTGTGCTCCAAGGAGGAACTTCTTTGGAGGATCTGATTGCAGGGTCTGACCTTGGCTGGTCTGGAGGAGTTTGGCTTTTGCCTGTCGGTGTTTTGCTCTGAATGGGAACCTGCAGAAGACACCAGATCAGGTGTAAAGCGCCTGCTGCTGGCCAGCAAAGCTCCCTGGAAATCTCAGGTCAACGGCAGTCTGAGTCCACATAACAAGACCCACCACCGTACAGATCCCGAGGCCTGAGATTCATGTGACCTTTCCCTAAACGACTGTTTTGGAGGTACCATCGGGTTTGCTGAGACGGATCATCAGAACATCTCATTCCAATGCTGTATATGATCTCTGTAATGGGGGTCATTTCCATCTAGTGAGTAGGCTGAGTGATTGGTGTTGGTGGAGGAATTCTACTGTCAACCTTTCATTGGATTAATGAAATCACTGCTTCACTGGAAAATGTTTGATGTTTTTTTCGTTAGACTAAAATCATTAATTTATTCACAATTGTTGGACATTATTGTTGATCTATTGCACAGGTTTGCAGTTGTGCCATACTCTTTCCATTTTCGGATGATGGATTGAACAGAGCTCCGTGAGATGTTCAAAGCTTGGGATATTCTTAACCTAACCCTGCTTTAGACTTCTCCACAACTTTATCCCTGACCTGTCTGGTGTGTTTCTTGGCCTTCATGGTGCTGTTTCTTCACTAAGGTTTTCTAACAAACCTCTGAGGGCTTCACAGAACAGCTGTATTTATACTGAGATTGAATTACACACAGGTGGACTCTTTTTTACTAATTAGGTGACTTCTGAAGGTGATTGGTTCCACTAGATTTTAGTTAGGGGTATTAGAGTAAATATACTACAAATGCAGAATACAAATGCACGCCACACTTTTCACATATTTATTTGTAAAAAAAATTAAAAACCATTTATCATTTTCCTTCCACTTCACAATTATGTGCCACTCTGTGTTGGTCTATCACATAAAATCCCAATAAAATACATTTACTTTTTTGGTTGCAACATGACAAAATGTGGAAAATTTCAAGGGGTATGAATACTTTATTCAAGGCACTGTAACAAATTCAATATCCATGCTGACAGGGTGGATGAACAAATCCCCCCTTTCAGGCTATTGAGTTCTGGCAGCCACTGGCACCAGCTGTCAGAACACATACCTCCCAACTTTTTGAGATGGGAATGAGGGACACCTATCAGCAAAAGCATGCAGGCATAGGACACACCCCTTGCCACACCCCGTTAAAGGAGAATTGTACAAAAAAAACAAGATTGGTTAAACCCACAAGTGCTTTTTTACCACTATTATTCATTTATATTGGCTTTTGGAATTTAAAAATGCAGCAATTTAGAAATCAGATGAAAGGTTTAGCACTGGAAAAAACACTTTTTGATAGATAAAAAGTGCATTTTAAAAACATCTATATAGATCAGACCAAAATGAGGGACAAATGAGGAGGAATGAGGGACAGAGGGACATTGCTTGAAATCAGGGACAGTCCCTCGAAATCAGGGACAGTTGGGAGCTATGAGAATACCCAAACAGTACCTGCATCTTACTGAATGCAGGCACTGCACGGCTGCTGTTAATGTTCTGACAGGCTTCTTCGGAAAAAAAATGTGGTTGAATGAACAACTTTTGTCAAATAGAGCATTACCGGTAGTACCATATACTGTACTGCTCAAATTTTGATTGAAATTCTCGCAGCTTTATTTTTATAGATTCTAATTAGCCACAGTTTACCTTAGGGCTTGTTCACACCAGGAAGTGCATCCGAGTGTGTGCGCTCTTTTCCCGTGTGTCGCATTTTAGGGCAGCCCATTCATTTCAATGGGCTGCCCTATGTGTGTGAAACGCGTAAAAAAGGTGCCTGCAAGATATTTAAAATTGCCCTACACCATAACACAGGTTACTGTGGTACCATATGTTTTGGCAGTGAAAGTAAAAGAAAGTCCCAGATTTTGGGTTGTCCCCAGAAAAGTAATAGAGGGGAAATCTTTCAATAAAGACTAGTTCTAGAGACCAGTTCGTTCTGCACCCCTGTGATCCGTTTTCAGCAGACAGCGGGCTGAAACCTGCTGCCAGAAAATTTGACCTCTCCTCTTCTAAAGGTGTCTAATTATTGTCTGTGCTGTCCCAGCTCCTCAGCTCCCGCCCCTCCCTTTACATCACCTCTTATGTATATGGGTATGATCTCTCATGTTCAACTCTTGGGTGATTGGAGAGGAGCACCCGATGTCCAAAAAGAAGAAGGTCTCACTTGATGAATTTTTGTCAGAAATCATGAAATCAGACCAAGACAGAAGTACAGTTAAATCACACTTGTTTAATAATAAAAGTAAAAAGAACAAACGTAGTCAAAACATAGCCAAAGTTCAGTAACCGAAACGGATAGTCAGCCAAGCCAGAAGTCAGGGATCAATGTAGTGGAACAGCAAGCAGGATCTGGAGCCAGAAGGGATGTCAGCAAAGCAAGTCTTTAAATAGGAACACAGGAGAACATCTCTGTGATGTTGACCAAGGCTAAGGCAGAGATCCTTTGGACTGGACGACTTAAGTAGGCAGGACTGACGAGCAGGAAATCATCAACAGCTGAGTAACTGTGGAGAGAGATAGGAGCTGGCAATTAGCCGACAGCTGAGTGGCCAGCTCAGAGAAGGAAGGGCTGAGCCCAGCCCTGACAATTTTATAGTTATTTATTGGAGATAAAATTAGAGCCAATGCGTTTCGGTGGAATTGCCTCCCCCCTTCTTCAGGGCTAGTATATATACAGAAAAAGATTTTTCTTTTGTAACATTGGGTGCTCCTCTCCAATCACTCAAGTGTTCATTGCGCTTCCAATGTCTTTATCAGAAGGGTAGCAGCCCTAGACCCCAACATAGTCTATCACTTACCACCTACAATTGGGATACAACCCATTGGAAGCAATTCCTTCTACACCTTCCACACAGTGACTTGCCGCTGGGTAGCCTCGAGCAGCACCACTCCACCACTGTCTTCCACTCAAACTTGACTCTCATGTCCAATGCCAGGTATAATGAAAAAAATACAGATGGTTCAACCACCTGTCATATAGATGGACAACATGTCATTTAACTAGCCATAACAAGTCCTCGCCCGTCCTTGCTGGTTATACCCAGATACAGCCGGTCATTACAGGGCAGACTGATATTTGTGTGCCATCAGCACAACATAATTAATTGCCGGTTAAAATTTAATATCTATGTTAGTACATGCCATTCCAGCATTCCTATTGATTTTCAGTAGCTTTACAAATATGCATGAATGATTCCCGGTATGTCACAATATACAGCAATGGTATCTTTTTTTTTTTTTTTACTCTATATCAGGGAAATGCAATTAGCGGAACTCCAGCTGTTGCAAAACTACAAGTCCCATCATGCCTCTGGGTGTCATGCTTGTGGCTGTCATTCTTGCTATGCCTCATGGGACTTGTAGTTCTGCAACAGCTGGAGGTCCGCTAATTGCATATCCCTGCTCTATATCATTTACCACTTGACCTCCGGAAGATTTTCCCCCTTATGACCAGGCCATTCTTTGCAATACGGTGCTGCGTTACTAGACATGTGCACTGCCAAAAAATGTGTTCGTTTTCGTTTCATTGGTTTTTTTGCTTTTTTCGGAAATTCGGAAATCTGAAAATTCGGAAATTCGAAATTTGGAAATTCGGAAAACCGAAAATTCAGATTTTCACATTTCACAAAATTCTAACAGCCAGAATTTTCTGATTTTCATTCTTATTCTTGGATTTTTCAAATTTCCAAATTTTAGAATTCTTAAATTTATGAAAATTCGGATCTCCGAAATCCCAAATTATTCGTAATTTTGGACATTCGAATTTCGGAATTAACGAATTTGTAAAAAAACAAATTTGGAACTAATTGAATTGCACATTTCTATGCATTACTTTAACTGACAATTGCGTGCTCATGCAACGCTGTACCCAATAAAATTTTTGTCCTTTTTTTCCCCACAAATAGAGCTTTCTTTTGGTGGTATTTGATCATCTCCTGTGATTTTTATTTTTTGTACTATAAACAAAAAAATGACAATTTTGAAAAAATAATATTAAATAGGGCTACGCTAGTGTCAAAATGAATGAGTTATGCTAGTCGGAAATAACGTCCTTATCATATGTGAAAATCAATATAATAGTAAACCATAGTCCAAAAACAAATGAAGTGTCCTTCCTAATTCATAAAACGTCCTTCCAAAGTGCTCGTATCCACCACCACAGAGAAAAGTGCAACCTCCACCGCAAGGAATGCCTTCTTACCAGCTGATGGAGACTTCCTATTACGGAAGGTCACAAATGCTTGTGGCTAATACCCAGCCAGGGCCTTTATCCAATGAGGGGATATCCAGATGGCACCTCTCACCAAGCCTCTAATCCAAAGACCAGGGCACCGCTGTACTCGTGTGAGGAGAATAGGTCCGGAGCACTCCACAAGACTTGTAATGAAGGGTTCCTCACTCATAAATACTCATGAATCCCCAAAAAAGAGATAAACTTGCCATAGTATAAAACCTCAATTATAATATAAAACCAAAATATATTGCACTTACATCAAAGTAGTTTAAAAGAAGCATGTAAAACATGCAGGCCGGCTAAACCACGAATGCCCGTCCTTCCGGTGATGTCAGCAAGTCGCTCCTCTTGATGCGTTTTGTCACAAGTTGACGTCGCTCTGGGTGGTGGATGCTAGCACTTTGGAAGAACGTTTTAATGAGTTTGGAAGGACATCTCCAAATTTCCACGATTTTCAAATATGATAAGGAAGTTATTTCTGAGTACCATAATGCCCTGTACACACGGTCGGACATTGATCGGACATTCTGACAACAAAATCCATTGGATTTTTTTTTCGACGGATTTTGGGCCAAACTTGTCTTGCCTACACACGGTCGCACAAGATTGTTCTGAACGCGGTGACGTAAAACACGTACGTCGGGGCTATAAATGGGGCAGTAGCCAATGGCTTTCATCTCTTAATTTATTCTGAGCATGCGCGGCACTTTGTGCGTCGGATTTGTGTACACACGATTGGAATTTAAACGATCGGATTTTGTTGTCGGAAAAATTTTATATCCTGCTCTCAAACTTTGTCCGACGGAAAAAGTCCGATGGAGCCCGCACACGATCGGAATTTCCGACAACACGATCCGATCGCACTTTTTCCATCGGAAAATCCGACCGTGTGTACAGGGCATAACACATTCATTTTGACACTAGCGCAGCCCTTTTTAATATTATATTTATGTACTGTAGGAGGGTTGCTGCTGTATTATGATTCAAATTTAGCGCAGGTTTTCTTTTTATAACAATTTTGAAAAAAAAGATATTTTTTTTTTTACTTTTTGCTAAAAAACCTATGCAATAAAAAAATGTAAAAAAATCTAATTTCTTCATAAATTTAGGTCAATATGTATTCTGCTACATATTTTTGGTAAGAAAATCCCAATAAAGTTTGCGCAAAAGTTATATTATTATTTTTTTTTACTATTAATGGCGGCGATTAGCGATAGTGAAAAATAAGAGTACTAATGTGCAAACCAACAATGAAAAAAGGAGAGACGAATGAGTAGCCAACATATAAGGTGTTCCCACACTACAATAAATGAAGAATAATGTTGCGTTTACTCGGTAAGCTCGGTAGTAACATACTAACTATAATAAGCAAGTCTAATATAAAGTGCAATATTCAAGGAAGAAAATCATAAAAAGTGTGCAAATATGCAATAACATCAAAATAAATAACTTTCATGGGAATGTGCAAATATTCTTCAAAAATAAAGTGCAAAATGCGACGAAGTGATAATTAGTTGCAAAAATCGTGTCCAATCATAACATTCGGATAAACAGTTCATGAAGTAAAGTGCGTGTGCAAAAAATAGAGGAATCAAAATCATCCAAGTGTTTCCACCATCCGCTGTGCGCTAATAGTTTGCCCCAGCCTCTCACCTGATATGGAGACCCCTACAGGTCAAGTCAAGCCTCTACGTGGATGGAGTACTGATTCCACAGCGATCGATTAATTTCCAGAGGTATCCAAGACAAGCCGACACCAGTATAAGGATCGGTTTCCAGGCTCACCAAATGCAGATTACATGCCATAAAAGAGGGGGGAGCTCCATGGTGTAGTAATCCAGTGCAATTTATTAAAAAGGCAAGTAGTAACTTACAGTTAAATTAGCTCAATACAGCTTCACGAACGAAGGGACTTCCGATCTCGGCTGCGACCGGAAGTAACGACGCCCGGCTCCTCCCTGTCGCGTTGCGTCACTGAACACGTGGCTTCATGGTGTCGTTACTTCCGGTTGAGGATAAAATGGTGTTGGCACATGTATTTGCATAAAACATTGAAAAACCATAACAATGGGTACATACATATATGATATGATAGATAATAGTCATGTCTTGTATGCAAGACACAACATGAATGAATTGTACATGGATAAAAAGTAACACAGAACATAATGACCGTAATGCGAGACACGTTGTATCATGTCATAAAGTTAATTGTGTGATAAAACTAGGCATAGTATAATGGAACCGTAGATTAAGATAAGAACTTGTAATATAATGTAGTTAGAGCCATGTACTGGAATGAGGGCTGCATCCTATATAGCTCGACGCATTTCGTTAATTCAATCCAACTCCTCAGGAGCGGATGCTAAACAAATCTGTAAAAAAGGTGTATATACAGCATTATGATCTAAATAGAGGCCCAAATGATAAGAAAAAAAAAGAGCTACGTTATCCAACCAGAAGTAACTTCCATGTCATACAGAGTTCAACCGATACGATATTGGCAAAATGGAGCCGCCATAGGAATCTATCCCGGTAGCTGAGGTAATTGAGACCTGCAGGGAACTCGGGCGCACACACAACTAGGCCCAGAAAGATGGAGGTCACCATATTGCACTAAGTAATAATGCCATCTACTGGCTACAAAAATATCTATGATAAAATAAATTGCCATGTATAAGTTTGACCAATCGGGTGCTAATACCTCCGAATAGTATAGACAGGTGCCCATTGACACTGTGAGGAGACCAAGAAAGCAGGTGGCGTTGGAAGCTATCGACTGTTTTGAACAGAAAGTGGAAAAAGCACAGTAGGGATAGATAGCATGAAAAGAATACTTGAACCAAGAAAAGGATAGGAAATAGAATAAAGGATATAGAAAACAGGAAAGTGCGGCAAAGCCAATCTCCTAATATGTTTTCTTGAGATACTGCATAGCATTGTGATCATGTGTGGTGTGCAGTGTGGCCGGACTGTGCATCTAAATCACCCATCTACTCCAAGTAGGGATGCCTATATGTGACCGGCATAGCCCCAGGCCCCTACCAGCATCACGCTGGCGTGACATGTAACTGGAGGCGTCCGCCGCCTTTAGGGCGCCAAACCGCCCCGCTATATTTTATCAGCCAAAATAGACAGGACCGCAACAGCACAGTGACGCCCATAGATGACGTCACACATGTGCATTTTTTAGGTCAGGCACTGATTTTGGGCGAGAAGGCCTGGCTTGCAGTCTCTGCTCCATCTCCTAATTCATCCCAAAGATGCACTGCACCCTGATCCCACCCAGTTGTGAATATTCGCTATTCTTCCGCGTTCTCCTCCCGGCCAATCAGGAAGCCCCTCTCAGGACACACTTTCGGTTTCTGTTCAGCTGGAAGAAGTCTGTCTCCTGTGTGCTCGACGGAGCAGCCCTGACTCTTCCTTTTCCCTGCTTCCATGCCTCCATAAGGTAAGGCAGCCTCTCGGGTGACCACCACTGTCCCCGTCCCCTGCACGGGGGGGGGGGTGATCGCTGCCGTCTGTGTCTCCTGCAGGGTGGGTGGTGGATGACCCGCCGTCTGTCTCTCATGGGGGGGGTGTTGGTTGTGCTGCCCCCCCAAAATAGTGAGCACCAGCCGCCACTGGGTGTGGGGTAGCTTAGTTCCTTCACAGGAACTAAGAGGCCAAGCCCAACCCACGAAAAACAACCCCACACCCAGTGGCGGCTGGTGCTCACTATTTTGGGGGGGGGCAGCACAACCAACACCCCCCCCCAAAACCCCCCCAAAATAGTGAGCACCAGCCGCCAGTGGCCCCTTAGTTCCAGTGAAGGGAACTCTTAAGGCGTCAGCATACCAAGACATTTTGAACAATTTTATGCTCCCAACTTTGTGGGAACAGTTTGGGGATGGCCCCTTCCTGTTCCAACATGACTACCAGTGCACGAAGCAAGGTCCATAAAGACGTGGATGAGCGAGTTTGAGGTGAAGGAACTTGACTGGCCTGCACAGAGTCCTGACCTCAACCTGATAGAACACCTTTGGGATGAAGTAGAGCAGAGACTGTGAGCCAGGCCTTCTCATCCAATATCAGTGCCTGACCTCACAAATGTGCTTCTGGAAGAATGATCAAACATTCCCATAGACTCCTAAACCTTGTGGACGGCCTTCCCAGAAGAGTTGAAGCTGTTATAGCAGCAAAGGGTGGGCCAACTCAATATTGAACCCTACGGACTAAGACTGGGGTGCCATTAAAGTTCATGTGCGTGTAAAGGCAGGTGTTCCAATACTTTTGATAATCTAGTGTATCTCATATGTTTCCCTGGTCTACTTGTAGACCACCCTCTTACTCAATACCAGATTACTAAATAGGCAGAGTTTGACCCCACGACAATGGAGTGAAAGTCATTTTTTCTGGCAGCCGAGATTCACACTACTTAATGCAATGTCACCCACAAGAGCGAATGCACGAGAAACCTACAAAAACCTGCAAGAGGGGCCCCTAGGATTTAACAAGTCTAGAGGCTTCCACAGAGTTTAATCTGGCACTGCTCTTGCTGCCACCCCCCACCCACCCCCCACACACACACTCATATCAAAATTCTTGCTGCGCCGCATCGGTGACAGTATGTAAAAAAAAAAAAAGTTGTGGAAAAAAAAAAATTATTCCATTAAAGTTATTCAATTTCCTCATTTTCCAATAAATTGTGACAAAAGTTTACAACTTCAAAAAAACTTGCTATGCCTCTTACTAAATGCCTTGGACTGTCTACTTTCCAAAAAAGGATCATTTGGGGCTATTAGGATCAAACAAGCAGAGTTTCCCCTTTTGGGTTGGGCTCTGCTTTAACCACTTCCCGCCTGGCCTATAGCAGAATGACGGCCGGGCGGTGGTTCAATTATCTTGACTGGACGTCATATGACATCCAGCAGGATAACAGCCGCCGCGCGCGCCGACACACCGCTACACCGATCTCGGTAAAGAGCCTCTGACGGAGACTCTTTACCACATGATCAGCCGTGTCCAATCACAGCTGATCACAGTGTAAACAGGAAGAGCCGTTGATCGGCTTTTCCTCACTTGCGTCTGACCGACACGAGTAGAGGAGAGCCGATCGGTGGCTCTCCTGACGGGTGGGGGGGGTCTGTGCTGATTGTTTATCAGCGCGGATGCCCACACTGGACCACCAGGGACACCACCAAGACCACCACAACAGATGGATCACCAGGGATGCCACCCTGGACCGCCAGGGATGCCAGTAAGTGCCAGTCAGTGCCAGTCAGTCAGTGCCTGCCAGATGTCTCCTCATCAGTGATGCCCAGCAGTGCCATCTATCGGTGTCCATCAGTACCACCCATCAGTGTCCATCAGTGCCACCTATCAGTGCCCATCCGTGCCAATCAGTGCCCACCCATGCCACCCATAAGTACCCATCAGTGCCGCCTATCAATGCCCATCAGTGCTGCCTGTCAGTGCCCATCAGTGCCGCCTATCAATGCCTATCAGTGCTGCATATCAGTGCCCATCAGTGCCACCTCATCAGTGCCAACTCATTGGTGCCACCTTATCAGTGCGCATCAGTGCCACCTTATCAGTGCTCATTAGTGCTGCCTCATCAGTGCTCGTCAGTGAAGGAAAAAATGTATTTATTTACAAAATTTTATAACAGAAACAAAGAAAAACTTTTTTTTTTTTTTCCGGTCTTTTTTTATTTGTTGCGCAAAAAATAAAAATGCCAGCAGTGATCAAATACCACCAAAAGAAAGCTCTATTTGTGGGAACAAAAAGATAAAAAAATTAGTTTGGATACAGTGTAGCATGACCGCGCAATTGTCATTCAAAGTGCGACAGCTAAAAATTGGCCTGGGCAGGAAGGGACAAAAGTGCCCGGTATTGAAGTAGTTAAGGGACTCCCCTCACTGAAATTGAACCCAGGTTCTTGTATAAGTTATAAAGAGTTCTGCTTCCTTTTTTTTTTTTTAATCTCTTCCTAAAACTCCCGTTCCACTTATGTACTGTATACTTTTTAAATGCCTTCTTTGTGTTTTTCATCTGCAGTTGCCTTCTGCTTTTCCATGACAAAGGGCTGTATTCACGATTCATTCTAGTTATTGATTGGTGTCATATGTGCTTGCACTGAACACCACAAATAATCAGCAATGCTTTCACATTTTTTTTGCGATCTTCCTCACCCTTGTTCACAGTGTTAGATATCTCTGAGTATTTATCCTCAAGTGTGATGGGGCAATCAGATCCTTGTGCAATCATTACCCGGGACGACTCAGGCAGGGGTCAGACGTACCATTTGTGCAGACCTGGCAGCTGTGCAAGAGCCATCTGGGACTTAGGGGCCCATTTATATTAGTTACATTGTGGGTTAAAATGGTTGTAAACCCTGTTACACCACTTGTACCTACAGGTAAGTCTATAATAAAGCTTACCTGTGGGTACTGTAAATATCTCCTAAACCTGCACGGCAGTGGCGGTAGGTGCTCAAAATTTTTGGGGCGCAAACAAACTGAAAAATTCTGGAAAAAAAAATACCCCAACAATTGCAGCCTTACTGTACTATAAATCGCAGCCACTGTGCCCATTAATTGCCACCACTGTTCCATCAAACGCAGTTACTGTGCCCATCAATTGCCGCCACTGTGCCATCAAATGCAGCCACTGTGCTCATCAATTGCCGCCACTGTGCCCATCAATTGCCACCACTGTGCCATCAAACACAGCCACTGTACCATCAAACGCAGCCACTGTGCCAAACGCAGCCACTGTGCCATCAAACGCAACCACTGTGCCCATGAATTGCCGCCACTGTGCCATCAAACACAGCCACTGTGCCATCAAACACAGCCACTGTTCCATCAAACACAGCCACTGTGCCATCAAACGCAGCCACTGTGCCCATCAATTGTCGCCACTGTGCCATCAAACGCAGCCACTGTGCCCATCAATTGCCGACACTTTGCCATCAAACACAGCCACTGTGCCATCAAACGCAGCCACTGTGCCCATCAATTGCCGCCACTGTGTCCATCAATTGCCGCCACTGTGCCATCAAACGCAGCCACTGTGCCCATCAATTGCCGCCACTGTGCCATCAAACACAGCCACTGTACCTTCAAACGCAGCCACTGTGCCATCAAACGCAGCCACTGTGCCCATGAATTGCCGCCACTGTGCCATCAAACACAGCCACTCTACCATCAAACACAGCCACTGTGCCATCAAAAGCAGCCACTGTGCCCATCAATTGCCGCCACTGTGCCATCAAACGCAGCCACTGTGCCCATGAATTGCCGCCACTGTGCCATCAAACACAGCCACTGTACCATCAAACGCAGCCACTGTACCATCAAACACAGCCACTTTGCCATCAAACGCAGCCACTGTACCCATCAATTGCCGCCACTGTACCATCAAACGCAGCCACTGTACCATCAAACACAGCCACTGTGCACATCAATTGCTGCCACTGTGCCATCAAATGCAGCCACTGTGCCCATCAATTGCTGCCATTGTAACATCAAACGCAGCCACTGTGCCCATCAATTGCCGCCACTGTACCATCAAACATAGCCACTGTGTCCATCAATTTCCGCCACCGTACCATCAAACACAGCCACTGTGCCCATCAATTGCCACCACTGTGCCATCAAACGCAGCCAGTGCGCCATCAAATGCTCCCACTGTGCCATCAAATGCTGCCACTGTGCCCCATCAAATGCAGCCACTGTGCCATATCAAATGCTGCCAGTGTGCTCCCCGCCCGCCGTCTGCACTTACCTTGTCTCGGTGGTGGTGGTGGGACAGCTCCTCGATGTCTTCTCCCGTCCTCTCTTCCTGTCCTCTGCTATGATTGGACACCTGATAGGCATCCAATCACAATGCCTGTCGTTTCAGCCATCGCAACTTCACCTCCTCGCCAATCCATGTCACCAGGAACTCTGACTGCTGCAGGACGTCTCTCTCTCTCTCCCTCAGACAGACAAGGATGACAGCGATCTGCATGAGGACAAATCATTATATGCCTAGGATCTCTTACTATCTTCTGTTTTTAATCCCATTGTGTCTGTAATAAATCTTTTATCAAAAAGTTTTATTGGTAGTAGTGTAGAACATACACGTATGTCGTGATACAGAAACATGTAGTACGGAATATCATGTCTAACATGACATTTCAAACAGTTGCAATTTTAGAACATTAAACAACTTGGTGTGATCCAGCGACGAGATGTATAGGGTAAAGGTTGGCTCAAGTACGTCAGGAACTACTTAGCATCTAGGAGTCTCAAGTTTTAGGAAAAAGGCATCGGGGAAAAGTATCCAGGGGATGCACTCAAGCCCGTATACGGGTCATGTAGATTTATGTCTGCGTGTGTTTAAAAGGCTTAGGGTGGCGAGTCCCTGGTTGTAGGTGAGTGGTCAATGAGAGGGGCGTAACTTTGTTCGGATGGGTTGGGGTATCCCGTTAGGGGCTTGTCTAATGTGGGCAGTACTTATCTCGGTGCGGTAGCGGGTTTCTGTATGCTGGTGAGTATTACTAGGTTCCTCAAGTGAGAAAAGAGGATTGGGGTAGGGGGTGGGTGTTAGGGGTGAGAAAGGGGGGGGGGGGAGAGGGCAGGAAAAGGGGTTAAGTAGGGAGAGGAGTAGGAAAGGGAAGGCTAGTGAGTGTAGCAGCGGTTTTAGAGGGGTGTGCCGATGAAGTGGAGGGGGTGGGTATCCATCTCTCTCTCCCTCCATTTGGGGTAGCAGGTAGGTTGTTGGCTCTTATGAATTCTGATTGTCAGAGTGGAGATGGTCTGGGGGTAAGTGTATATGATGTTTATTTCCAGTTGTGAGGTTAATCCTAGGGTGTACTGGGATGAGTTGGTACCATTGGGCTGCCTGCAGTGATGAGGTTTCGGTATTCTGCTGTTGTTTGGAAGTGGGTCCAACAGGCCCATTTAGTTGAGAATTTGGAGGGTGTGTCATGTGCGATGCTGATGAGGCGCTCCATTTCAGCTACTTTGGTGATTCTGACTAACCATTCTTTAACTGATGGGGTTTGTGTAGAACCCCAGTGAACAGGAATGCATTGTTTTACGGCATTTAGCCTGTGCATTGCTAGGGACTTAAAGTAGTTCCTGTGTGGTAGTGTGGAATGGTGTAGGAGAAATTGTGCTGGGGAAAAGTCTAGTTGGTATGTGGTTATTTTTGTAATAAGTTGGTGTACCTCATTCCAGTAGGTTTGGAGATCCCTTTTCAAGGTGGCATCTCCAACACGTATCCGGGAGGTCCGGATTGAATTTGTGGATAAGGGTTGGGGTGCGGTACCATCGGACTTGAACTTTGTATCCGTTCTCTTGTGTGGATACATTTACAGATCCCTTATGTATGTACAGATAGATTCGTTCCCAATCTTCCGGAGCAAAGGATCTGGAAAGGTCACCTTCCCAGGATGAGCAGGCTCATCCTGTGTTAGAAGGGATATTTGAAAATAGGAGGGAGTGCATTGTGGAGATTAAGTGGCGCTGAGGTGATTGCGTCGTGCAGAGTGTTTCAAAGGATGTGAGGGGTCTGGAGACTTTAAACTTCCTCTCTAGCGTGTGGGTGTAGTGTGAGAGCAAGGTGAAAGTCCAGGTGGAGGTAGAGGGGTTCTCCCCCTTAGATGGGAGGTTTTCCCGTGTTAAGGGTTTGCCTTGTGCAAAGAAGTGGTGTGCTAGTATCTCGCTGTGCGGCCAGGTGTCTTTTAGATAGTTGTTGTGCATTCCGGGGGGAAAGTCCGGGTTGAGGCGTAATGAGGTGAGTAGGCCTGGAGTTGAGGATAGGGACGTAGATTTGCAAGTTTCATAGAAACATCTGAGAGTTGTGCCAATTAATGGGTGGGTGCGGGTTTCAGTTGTAACATGTTTCGGGAGTAACCAGGGCAGTGAGTGCAGGGGGGATGGTGTGAAGGAAGCTTCGAGTTCAACCCAGTCTTTAATTTCATTGTGGATGTTCCAATCCAGGATTCTGGTCAAGTGACTGGCCCTGTAGTAATTTCTTATGTCTGGCAGGCCTATCCCTCCTTTATTCTTAGGTAGAGAGAGGTGGGAGTAGCTGATTCTCGGTCTCCGGTTGGCCCAGAGAAATCTGGTACACAGACTCTTGTAGTTCCAGAAGAAGGCTAGGGGGATGTGGGTTAGGGCTGCTTGTAAGATGTATAGGAGGCGGGGCAGTACATTAATTTTTAGGATGGCTGCTCTGCCAAACCAGGAAAAGGTGGGTTTGTTCCACCGCTTAAGATCACTAGTAAGACTGTGTAGAATTGGTAGATAATTCTTGAGGTATAGGTGTTTGAGAGACCTGGGGAGTTGGATGCCAAGATATGTTATAGCATCTTCCTTCCATTTGAAAGGAAAGTTGTGTTGGCATTGGGTGACGAGTTGGTTCTGGAGAGATATATTCAGGGCATGGGACTTAGAGAAATTGATCTTAAGGTTGGAGATTAATCTGAATCGTTGGAATTCTGAGAGGAGGTTTGGGAGTGATATATGCGGTTCTGTGAGGAAGGTAATAAATCTTTTAACAACTGCACTTAGAGGCGCCTTTCTCTTTCCTTTATGACCCTCCAGAGCTGATTCTTCTCTACAGAGTGCTGCCTTCAGTGCCATCTCTCCACTGCTGCTAAGGACTGGATACCCAGCCTCATTTTGTATTGCTTTTCTTCAGTATCAAATTCCATACAAGTTACTTGGTTCTGTATTCTCTAAAAGGGATGGTACTGGAATGTTGGTAGGGGGTTGAACCAAAGAATGGTACTCGGGGGTGGAATCAAGGGACAGTGCTTGGAGGTGGGTAGGGGGTGGAATCAAAGGACAGTGCTCGGAGGTGGGTAGGGGGTGGAACCAAGGGATAGTGCTTGGAGGTGGGTAGGGGGTGGAACCAAGGGACAGTGCTCGGAGGTGGGTAGGGGGTGGAATCAAGGGACAGTGCTTGGAGGTGGGTAGGGGGTGGAACCAAGGGACAGTGCTCGGAGGTGGGCAGGGGGTGGAATCAAGGGACAGTGCTCGGAGGTGGGTAGGGGGTGGAACCAAGGGATAGTGCTTGGAGGTGGGTAGGGGGTGGAACCAAGGGACAGTGCTCGGAGATGGGTAGGGGGTGGAACCAAGGGACAGTAATCGGCGATGGGTAGGGGGTGGAATCAAGGGACAGTGCTCGGAGGTGGGTAGGGGGTGGAACCAAGGGGTGATTCGAAAGGAGAGAGTACCTGCACTCATTCCCTGAGAAGAAAAGCCCTGGGCTTAACTAATTCTCCTTTAAGGGTGCGTGGCAGTGGGTGTGTCCGGTGCATACATACTTTTACTTGCTAATAGGTGTCCCTCATTCCCACCTCAAAGAGTTGGAAGTTATGGCTAAGGTTGAATAAAGACAAAGGTCCATCTGGTTCAACATGTCACTATAGGTTTCCATATCCGGGTTGATCGTGCTCGCTGGAAAACTTGATCTAAATTTTTTTTTTAGGCTATCTATACTCTCAGCTGATACCACTAACTGTGGAAGGGGGTTTACATCTTTACTGCTCTGACAGTAAAGAACCCTTTACACGAAGATAGGTGACTCAGAGGGTTGGATGTGTCATTGCCATCATCCCTTTGTAGATTTGGAAACAAACATATACCTCAATGTGGGATTTTTAGGGCAATGTAGTAGACAGAAAATTATATTGAAATAAAAAGATAATTTATTGATACACAGAAATTATATAACATACAAAAAATAAATGTAATGATCGTGCGATTACAAAAAAAAGTCAAATGACATGAAATAACCAGGGAGTCAAAGCTCCTGCATTGTGATATATCCTGCTACAAGATACAATCACCACCAATGATGATATGATGGCGTCAAGTAGCGATATTCCAACACGTTTCAACTTTATAACATCAAAAAGTCTTCCTCAGGGAAAGATTGCATCACGTTCTGAAGTTTCAAAAATAACAGTATTACTGACAGTATGTATATTGCATATATTTCATTGATCGCTTGGATTGAACAACTTACATTCTTTGTATAGCTGCAAGAAAAATGCATTCCCAGTGCTACAGGGGTTTTTTTTTCGTCATTTGTTGTCCATACAGTCTAATATCCTCTACAGGACGGCATGGTATATTTTAAAGAAACCAATAATAGGCAGCCAATAGAATTACTGTGAAAAACTGAGGCAAGAAGGATTTTTTAGAATAGTGATCGTAAAAAAACAAGTTTTTCTGAGATCAATATTCTCCAAAACTAAATAGTTAAATGGTTAAGGCTTGAATAAATTACCTTTTGAGGATGTAGTCAGGTGTGGGTCCTAAAAGAATACACAGGCGCCTGTAGTGATGAGCCCAAGCTGTAGAGTACCTCTCGGTGGAAAGCCGAATAGGAAATGCTGCCATGAGCCGTCCCTGGCCTCCTAATAAAGGGATATGGGCGTGGCTAAAGGCTTTGTGCATCGCATCGCCATGGCAACGCTTAACTCGCAATTGGTGCTGGTATTGGGGGCACGGTGCCGTGAGGGCGGCGTCCCGCCCCTCACGTCAAAAACGTCAGTATATCAATGGCTTGGGGTATCGTATCTCCATGGCGACGCCCCATGTGTTGTGGTTACTAGTGCAGAGGACGCTAAGCGTCGTTCCACCCCTTGATCTAGGCTCCACGTCTCCCCTCCCCATGTCATATGGGATGTGGGCGTGGCTTGCCGGGACATGGGAGGTATGCGTCGTGTCACCTTGACAACACAGCCCGTTCCTCTGTCGGCTGTATGTGTAGCGTCAGAGTCATGTGACTCGGACGCTGCGGGGACGCTGTGTTTGCCTCGAAATAGAGATCGTCTCGCGCATGGGCAAAGATAAACCTAAGCGGAAAAGGGGGCGAATAGCTTTGTTTTTTAGACAAAGAGCCTCTTAAATCAAAAATAGAAATAAAAACTGAAGTAAAAGGTGATTTAGAGTCACGCTCCATGGTCTGATAATGCATGGTGCATTTGGGGAAAAGGAAAATAAGCAAATTAAAATGAACAGTGGGAATAGCTATGTTGATTAAGGGAATTACAATAATGCAAAAAAAGAAATGAAAATACAAATGAATAAATAAAAATAAATAAAATAAAATAGCATAATTGAGGATTTTTGTTATTCAATATGTAAGATGCCTGTACCCTTTGAAGCGGTCTATAGCTACCTTTACCTCCAACATGGAGGCTAGGGAGAAAGAATCCGTTAGGACTAATAACCACCGACACAGTGAAAAAACCCCCACAGTCTCGAATCACAATCGGGATCGATGGGTGTTAGGGCCACGGTATTGAATACGTGGCCCCCCTGTGTCGGGTAGGGATAAACAAACAGATAGGGCAAACATTATCGGGACTTACAACCCCAGCACTGGGGAACAAAAAAAGGAGGTTGTTCTCCTCCAATGCGTTCAAAATGACAATAGTTATACAACAATCAAAAAGCTAAATGAAATTAGATACACAGCAAGTATTAGTAATGATACTATAAAATAAGAGAAAACTCTCCCAAAGAATTTTTTGGACTGAGAGTGTGCCCAATACATTGGTGGTTTGGGTCAGGGGGTCTCTCAGTGTGGATCCCATGAGAGGTGTTATGCTGTTAGGGTGTAGTTAGGAATGTGGCTCCTGAAGTGACTATTTGAGATGTATAGATAGCCTGAAGTATCATGCTTCAGATGGAGTTCAGGCATGCAAGGGCAGAGCAGCAAAGTAGTGTGTAATACATATTTATTTCTATTTTTAGTCCGTTTTCCCTGAACTGAAACCCTCCAGAAAGGGTCTGAAGCTTTCAGTTTCATTCAAGCCAGGGGGGGTGGTGGCCCTAAGGTATCTTATCCAGCGCATTTGCCGCTGGAGCAGAACCTTGTTCCAGTCACCCCCCCCTGATTGGTAGATGGACCCTGTCTAGGACCGTGAAATTAACGAACGGTAATCTATAGTTATGCTGTCTAGCAACATGTCTTCCCAGGGGTAGGTATAAGTTTCCAATACGCATGCTTTGCATGTGCTTGTCAACTCGTTTCCCGAATTCTTGTCGGGTCTTCCCTACGTAGAAGGCACCACACTGGCACTGCATGAGATACACCACGCCCTGCGTCCTGCAGTTGGCAAAATGATGCAGGGAGAAGCTCTCCCCATTGGGCAGAGCCAGTGTGGTCCTCCTACCGATGACTTTGCATTGAGCACATGATCCACACGGGTAGGTCCCCCATGTTTTGCAAGGGTCTTTTCTTGCTTTTCCTTTATATTCACTTTGGGTCAATAGGTTTCCTATGGAGCCAGATTTCCTATATGTGATTTGTGGTTTAGTGCTGATCAGTCCTTTCAAGGTGGAATCGCCAGTGAGGATAGGCCAGTATTTGGAGATTATTTTATTAATCCTATGGTGTTTGTTGGAAAATCTCATAATAATTCTTGTGGAGGTATCCTCTTTGGTGGGTTTTTGGAGAAAATTAGATCTCTTCTGTTGGTTCGTTTGACCCGATTGAAGGCCTTTTTGAGAGAAGATTTTGTGTAACCCCTGTCCATAAGTCTGATGGTAAGTTGGTCGGCCTCTTTCTGAAAGTCTTCATCGGTGCTGCACTTTCTTTTAAGGCGAAGAAACTGACTGTATGGGATGGATTTTTTTAGAGGGTCTGGATGAAAACTGTCCGCATGCAACAAGGTGTTGCCTGTGGCTTCTTTTCTGTAGAGTCTACTAGATAGTCCCCCGTCAGGATTCTTGAAAATGGTGACATCCAAGAAGTTCACTTCGTGGACATCCGATGTCATTGTGAAAAAGAGATTGAAGCTATTGTTGTTCATGAGTTTTAAGCAATCTTTAAGTTGTTCCTGGGGGCCATCCCATATGATAAAGAGATCATCTATGTATCTCTGCCACATGCATATGTGGCGAGTATACAAGGATGCTTATTCCCCCTGTAGGAAGTCCTTCTCCCACTCCCCCAGGTACAGGTTGGCATATGAGGGTGCGCAGCAGGTCCCCATATCCACTCCCTGCACCTGGAGGTAGTGGGAGCCTTTGAACAGGAAGGTGTTGTGTCTCAAGATGTATTCTAACATTAGCAGAATGAAAGAATTGAATTTCCAGTCCGTGGTGGCCCTTTGTTTCAAAACCCGTTCAATCGCTGCGATGCCCAGATCATGTGGGATGCTATTGTAGAGGGATTCCACATCTATTGTAACGAGTACGGCCGAGCTAGGGACGGTTAAATTATCCAAGATTTGTAGTAGATGTATTGTATCACTTGTATATGATGATAGGTCCATAACGTGAGATCTCAGATATTGGTCTATGATCTGACTGATTCCCTCTGTGATGGAACCATTTCCGGAGATAATCGGTCTCCCTGGGGGGTCATTGAGCTTTTTGTGCACCTTCGGTAGTGCATAGAAGGTGGGCTGGCGTGGTTGCCGAGTCCGTATAAAATCCCACATGTCCCTATCTATTACCCCCTCATTCAGGGATTCATCCACTAAGGAGAAAAATTCTTGGTTAAATTTGTCCACCGTAGCTGGGGAAATTTTTTTGTAGCATTCCGTATTATTAAGTGTATTGAAACACATTCTTTCATATTTAACATTGTCCATGAGGACAATGTTCCCCCTCTTGTCCGATGCCTTGATCGTGATGTCTGTGTTGTTCTTTAGGGTATTCAGGGCCTGTTGATGTTCCAATTTCAGGTTGCTTTTGATGGTATGTTTTTGCATTTTTTCAATCTCTCTAGTGATTTGTCCTACAAATAGAGCTATTGCCGGATTTTGGATAAGTGGTGGGAATTTGTGCGACTTCCTTTCGAATTTTTTGATTATTTTTTTGTCTTCATGGGGTTCCTCTTGTTCTTCTTCACTGCTTGTGCTATCTAGATCTCCTTCCCAAAACTCTTCCGCAAAGTCACTTTCTTGCAGTAATAAGTTGAGGTCTCTAAGAGCTCTAAAATCCGCTGCTTTTAGGTTTGGTGCCACTTCTGATGTGGCCATAGTTTTTTTGGTATATAGACTTTTAAGTAAAAGCTTCCTAGCAAATAAATTAATGTCCTTGATGGTCTCGAAGTTATCTGAGCTGTGATTAGGACAAAAGGAAAGACCCAGAGAGAGTACTTCCTGTTCTGCAGTTGTTAGTTTATGGGATGAAAGGTTGATGACATTTAGCCTTCCTTCGGGGGTGGGGCTATTGTAGGTATCATTGATAGCTGTGTCTGGGGGAGCAGTATCGGAGTTTGAGGGGGTGCACTGCCCCTGTCTAAAAAATTATTTAGTTGAGTCTGCAGAGTTTTTGGGTATGCGCCTTGTTCTTTGTAGCTTTTTCCAAGGTTCAGGGAAGAGGAACCTTTGGAGTTTCCTGACGGTGCCCCTCTAGCCCTTCCTGCTCCACCTCCTCTACCACCTCTTAAAGTCTCAGTTGGTTGTGGGTCCATGGTTCGTTTTTTGTTTATTTGTTGAATATCCCTGTCCATTTCCAGATTTTTGGGAAAAGGTCCCTTTCTTTTACCTCGGAATCTGCCTGCTTGCGAGGAGGCCGAAGAGGAGGAGTTGTTGGAGCGTGTATCCGAGAAGTAATCATTGGTTTGATTAATATTGTCCTGCTGTGTGGATCTTGGGTTTTTCCTCCTTGCTTTTTGATCCAAGTTCCACTTGTAGGCCCTACCCTCTCCGAAGGCATTCTTGTCCCTCCAGTATTTTTTCTCCTTTTTGATCAAAATATTTTTGCTGAAGATCTCTAGATGTTCCTTGAGTTTCTTTTCATATGTCGCATATTGTTCATGTTTTTTTAGAGGGAAAAGTCGGGCATACATTGTATTAATTTCCATATCCATGCCTTTCAGTTGCTGCTGATATTCATTTTGTAGTAGCAACATAAGGTTTTTCGAACATTCATTTAGTTTTGTTTCCCAGTTTGTTTTGAGTTCTTTTGTAATGTTGTCTAAAGTGGGAAATATTTGTATTCTTAAGCCTATGGGGTTAATACCCTCTTTGATATACCTTCCGAGTGACTCAATGTGCCAATGTAAGGATGATTTTTTCTCCAAAATTTTAGTTAAACTAGAAAAGAGTGAAGAAAGGTCAGATGTGACCTGTTCTTTATCCTGATAGTTTTTTTGAATGTTGGCCATAAGCTCCTCCCATTCTCCTCCCAGTAGATCCCCCATCATATACCTTCGCCACCTGGTTGAAACAACCCAGCCCAAAAGAAAAAATAATAATCAGTCAAGGAAAATATCCAATGACTTAATAGGGGTGCACAAAACTCCCCAAGAAAAGATAAGTCCCTTCCTTTGAATCAACAAGGGGAGGAGTGAACCATCTAATTTTATTTATGTGAGTACATGTGTTAAGGAGAGTCCACATCAAACCATCTGAGTCAATGGATGAGGTATTGGTGTATTGTCCACCCTGAAGGTTACATGAAGATGAGTGACTCAGAGGGTTGGATGTGTCATTGCCATCATCCCTTTGAAGATTTGGAAACAAATATATACCTCAATGTGGGATTTTTAGGGCAATGTAGTAGACAGAAAATTATATTGAAATAAAAAGATAATTTATTGATACACAGAAATTATATAACATACAAAAAATAAATTTAATGATCGTGCGATTAAAAAAAAATGTCAAATTACATGAAATAACCAGGGAGTCAAAGCTCCTGCATCGTGATATATCCTGCTACAAGATACAATCACCACCAATGATGATACGATGGCGTCAAGTAGCGATATTCCAACGCGTTTCAACTTTATAGCATCAAAAAGTCTTCCTCAGGGAAAGATTGCATCACGTTCTGAAGTTTCAAAAATAACAGTATTACTGACAGTATGTATATTGCATATATTTCATTGATCGCTTGGATTGAACAACTTACATTCTTTGTATAGCTGCAAGAAAAATGCATTCCCAGTGCTACAGGGGGTTTTTTTTCGTCATTTGTTGCCCATACAGTCTAATATCCTCTACAGGACAGCATGGTATATTTTAAAGAAACCAATAATAGGCAGCCAATAGAATTACTGTGAAAAACAGAGGCAAGAAGGATTTTTTAGAATAGTGATCGTAAAAACCAAGTTTTTCAGAGATCAATATTCTCTGAAACTAAATGGTTAAATGGTTAAGGCTTGAATAAATTACCTTTTGAGGATGTAGTCAGGTGTGGGTCTTAAAAGAATACACAGGCGCCTGTAGTGATGAGCCCAAGCTGTAGAGTACCTCTCGGTGGAAAGCCGAATAGGAAATGCTGCCATGAGCCGTCCCTGGCCTCCTAATAAAGGGATATGGTCGCGGCTAAAGGCTTTGAGCATCGCATCGCCATGGCAACGTTTAACTCGCAATTGGTGCTGGTATTGGGGGCGTGGTGCCGTGAGGGCGGCGTCCCGCCCCTCACGTCAAAAACGTCAGTATATCAAAGGCTTGGGGCGTCGTATCTCCATGGCGACGCCCTATGTGTTGTGGTTACTAGTGCAGAGGACGCTAAGCGTCGTTCCACCCCTTGATCTAGGCTCCACGTCTCCCCTCCCCATGTCGTGTGGGCGTGGCTTGCCGGGACATGGGAGGTATGCGTCGTGTCGCCTTGACAACACAGCCCGTTCCTCTTGTCTGTCGGCTGTATGTGTAGCATCAGAGTCATGTGACTCGGACGCTGCGGGGACGCTGTGTTAGCCTCAAAATAGAGATCGTCTCGCGCATGGGCAGAGATAAACCTAAGCGGAAAAGGGGGCGAATAGCTTTGTTTTTTAGACAAAGAGCCTCTTAAATCAAAAATAGAAATAAAAACTGAAGTAAAAGGTGATTTAGAGTCACGCTCCATGGTCTGATAATGCATGGTGCATTTGGGGAAAAGGAAAATAAGCAAATTAAAATGAACAGTGGGAATAGCTATGTTGATTAAGGGAATTACAATAATGCAAAAAAGAAAGGAAAATACAAATGAATAAATAAAAATAAATAAAATAAAATAGCATAATTGAGGATTTTTGTTATTCAATATGTAAGATGCCTGTACCCTTTGAAGCGGTCTATATCTACCTTTACCTCCAACATGGAGGCTAGGGAGAAAGAATCCGTTAGGACTAATAACCACCGACACAGTGAAAAAACCCCCACGGTCTCGAATCACAATCGGGATCGATGGTATTGAATACGTGGCCCCCCTGTGTCGGGTAGGGATAAACAAACAGATAGGGCAATCATTATCAGGACTTACAACCCCAGCACTGGGGAACAAAAAAAGGAGGTTGTTCTCCTCCAATGCGTTCAAAATGACAATAGTTATACAACAATCAAAAAGCTAAATGAAATTAGATACACAGCAAGTATTAGTAATGATACTATAAAAAAAAAAAAAAAAACACACTGGCTCTGCCCAATGGGGAGAGCTTCTCCCTGCGTCATTTTGCCAACTGCAGGACGCAGGGCGTGGTGTATCTCATGCAGTGCCAGTGTGGTGCCTTCTACGTAGGGAAGACCCGACAAGAATTCGGGAAACGAGTTGACAAGCAAAGCATGCGTATTGCCAATTTATACCTACCCCTGGGAAGACATGTTGCTAGACAGCATAACTATAGATTACCGTTCGTTAATTTCATGGTCCTAGACAGGGTCCATCTACCAATCAGGGGGGGTGACTGGAAGAAGGTTCTGCTCCAGCGGGAAATGCACTGGATAAGATACCTTAGGGCCACCACCCACCCCTGGCTTGAATGAAACTGAAAGCTTCTGGAGGGTTTCAGTTCAGTGAAAACAGACTAAAAATAGAAATAAATATGTATTACACACTACTTTGCTGCTCTGTCCTTGCATGCCTGAACTCCATCTGAAGCATGATACTTCGGGCTATCTATACATCTCAAATAGTCACTTCAGGGGCCACATTCCTAACTACACCCTAACAGCATAACACCTCTCATGGGATCCACACTGAGAGACCCCCTGACCCAAACCACCAATGTATTGGGCACACACTCAGTCCAAAAAATTCTTTGGCAGAGTTTTCTCTTATTTTATAGTATCATTACTAATACTTGCTGTGTATTTAATTTCATTTAGCTTTTTGATTGTTGTATAACTATTGTCATTTTGAACGCATTGGAGGAGAACAACCTCCTTTTTTTTGTTCCCCGGTGCTGGGGTTGTAAGTCCCGATAATGATTGCCCTATCTGTTTGTTTATCCCTACCCGACACAGGGGGGCCACGTATTCAATACCGTGGCCCTAACCGATCGATCCCGATTGTGATTCGAGACTGTGGGGGTTTTTTCACTGTGTCGGTGGTTATTAGTCCTAACGGATTCTTTCTCCCTAGCCTCCATGTTGGAGGTAAAGGTAGATATAGACCGCTTCAAAGGGTACAGGCATCTTACATATTGAATAACAAAAATCCTCAATTATGCTATTTTATTTTATTTATTCATTTGTATTTTCATTTCTTTTTTTGCATTATTGTAATTCCCTTAATCAACATAGCTATTCCCACTGTTCTTTTTAATTTGCTTATTTTCCTTTTCCCCAAATGCACCATGCATTATCAGACCATGGAGCATGACTCTAAATCACCTTTTACTTCAGTTTTTATTTCTATTTTTTATTTACGAGGCTCTTTGTCTAAAAAACAAAGCTATTCTGTAACGGTAACGTCGGTGGATGGGAAGTGGTAAACATCCCCCCCAACCATGGAGAGTTTTGTTAAAAAGTAAAAAAGATTTTCAAATTTTTAAAAATTTTTTAGCTCCTCCCCCTACCATCATAGGCCAGTATGACGTGTACCTGACCTGGTCCTGCAACCTCCTGGGATACTTACATCACATCTCCCTGGAGGCTGCATAATCAGCACACAGAGCGGGTGAGGGCAGGGCCAGGACAAGGGGTGGGCAGGAGGGCAAGCTGCCCTGGGCACTGTGGTATCATGTGAGGTGGGGAGGCACCACGAGGAGATTGGGAGGGAGGGGATTTGTGTTGGGAGGGGCAATTTGGGGGGGGGGGGGCAGCAGGGGCTAAAAAATTGTTCTAGGAGGGCAAATTTGGGGAGGGTTTTTTTTTACGGGGATTCGTGTTTGGAGGGGGTGGGGGAAGAGGATTTATGATAGTAGGGGGGCTTTGGGGGGCTTGTGCTAGAAGTGGTGATATGGTAGAGGGGGGAGGGGAATTGTGCTAGGGGTGGAAATATTTTGAATAAAATATTTTTTTTGGGGGGGGGTTGGATTTAAGCTAGAAGAGAGATTTGTGCTGGGAGGGGGGATTTGAAGTGGGGGGGAGAATGTGTTCTTGGAGAGGTAATTGATTTTTGGGGGGAATTTGTGATGGGGAGATTTCAGCAGGGGGCAGATTTGTACTGGGTGTAGAGGCAAGTTATGCTTAGAGGATAAGCATGCAGATTAGTGCTCAATTTTTTATTTTTATTTTTTTTTGGGGGGGGGGTCTCAGGACTTGCTTCCTGATTGGCCGGGAGGAGAATCGGGAAGACAATATATGGGTGGGCTCGGGGTGCAGTGCTCTACATTACGAGCCTTCACTGACTATCAGTCTTTTGTAGAAAGGGAATCAGCACAAGGAGCCAATCAATCGTGCTGCAGTGCTCATGTGCTAACAAGTAACATAAAGAGAGGAGGAGAGAGCAGAGTGACAGAGAGATGAGCTCATCAGTCTGCTGCTTCTCTTTTCACTGTCCAGTCACAGGCTGGGGGAGGGACAAGTCCTGTTAATGTTACTTGACTGCAGCAATGAAAAATCAGGTCTCATGGCCTGCTAGACAAGACGGTGCCCAATGACAGAGCTGTTGAAAACCCAGGACTGGATGGACAAATAGAATTCCTTTGAATATTAAAATGGCTCCAAGTACACTCACCGCACACTTTATTAGGTACACCTGTTCTTTTGCTTGGTAACACAAATTGCTAATCAGCCAATCATATGGCAGCAACTCGATGCGTTTAGACATCTAGATGTGGTGAAGACGACTTGCTGAAATTCAAACCGAGCATCAGAATGGGGAAGAAAGGGGATATAAGGGACTTTAAACATGACAGAGGGGCTGATCTGAGTATTTCAAAAACTGCTGATCTCCTGGGATTTTCACACACAACCATCTCTCGGGGTTTACAGAGAATGGTGGGAAAAAGAGAAAATATCCAGTGAGTGGCAGTTGTGTGGAGGAAAATGCCTTGTTGATGTCAGAGGTCAGAGGAGAATGGGCAGACTGGTTCCAGATGATAGAATGGCAACAGTAACTCAAATAACCACTCGTTACATCCAAGGTATGCAGAAGGCCATCTCTGAATGCACAACACATCCAACCTTGAAGCAGATGGGCTACAGCAGCAGAAGACCACACCGGGTGCCACTCCTGTCAGCTAAGAACAGGAAACTGAGGCTACAAATCACTCAGGATCACCAAAATTGGACAACAGAAGATTGGAAAAACGTTGTCTGGTCTGATGAGTCTCGATTTCAGCTGCGACATTCAGATGGTCGGGTCAGAATTTGGTGTAAACATGAAAGTATGGATCCATCCTGCCTTGTATCACCGGTTCAGGCTGGTGGTGTAATGGTGGGGGGATATTTTCTTGGCACACTTTGCACCCCTTAGAACCAATTGATCATGGTTTAAACCCCACGACCTACCTGAGTATTGTTGCTGACCATGTCCATCCCTTTATGACTACAGTGTCCCCATCTTCTGATGGCTCCTTCCAGCAGGATAATGCACCATGTCACAAAGCTCCAATCATCTCACCACTGGACAATGAGGTCCCTGTACTCCAATGGCCTCCACACTCACCACATCTCATCCAATAGAGCACCTTTGGCTTTGATTGGCATCATGGATGTGCAGCCAACAAATCTCCAGCAACTGTGTGATGTTATCATGTCACTATGCAGCAAAATCTCTGAGGAACGTTTCCAACACCTTGTTGTATCTCCACCACGAAGAATGAAGGCAAAAGGGGGTCCAACCCGATACTAGCAAGGTGCACCTAATAAAGTGGCCGGTGAGTGTATTTGTATTCGCTGTCTGCCTGGAGTTCAGCTTTAACCTGGAACGACCGGGAAGAAAGTGTTGCCTATATCCCTACAGGAAATGTAAATACAATATCTCTACCTCTTCCATAGTGAATGTTATCGGTCTCGGGGAGATTTTGTTCCTTTCATGTGAACAATATAAACTCTTCTTATCACACCGGGGATTACAATGATTGGCCTCTCTGCACATTGTTCTCATTGTCCTATTATCATCAAACAGCAGATCCTGCAAACAGATCTTCCTCAAATGGTTTAATATTCCTGAATTCCATGTAAACATGTTAACCCCCCGTCCGCACCTAGATACCGCTTCCTGCTGAGGTCGTCTCATGTCAACCATCAACTGTCAGACACAACTGTCAGACACACTATAGAAACATGAAAAATAAACCTTCCTCTATTATAGTGAATTTGCCCTGAAAGTAATATTTGCTGTGACTTTACCAACTTGCTGTTCCATATTGTCAGTAAATGATTTGTTCTACAAACCAATAGATAATAGAAGAAATGCGTCCTGGCTTGCCAATAGCCAGTAAATGGAAAATGTATGAATATTTTACATCCAGTGGCCATGGGGAGGGGGAGGGAAGCAGGCAGTAAAGTTAGCACCGTTCCTAAACTAATGCCTCGTTTCCACCGAGCGGATCGGTTTGGGTCGGATCGGTTTGGAAGGCCTAGAATGGTCCGGCCTATTCAGGCGAGCGTTTCCACTGCAAGTCGGACCGGCAGGGGCCATACGTGGGTTTAGAAAAAATGCCTAGCATGGCGTCACACGTCCACCAATCAGTGGAATGTATCGTAGCTCCGCCCTAACCAAACCGTTCCATTTTCTATGGCCCCACATCTGAAGCAGGACCCTGAATGGAGCGGTTCGGTTCGGTTGTATGGACCGCTTTCATAATGGAAACACCCAAAATAGCGTACCGTACCGAACCGAACCGATCCGCTCAGTGGAAACGAGGCATAACAATCGGTGACGCTATGAGCCAATAGGAAGAAGCGAGGTTGGCAATTTCCTGGGAGAATTATGCCGCGTACACACGGGCGGACTTTTCGAAGGACTAGGTCTGGCGGACTTTTCGACGGACTTTCCGAATGAACGGACTTGCCTACACACGATCACACCAAAGTCTGACGGATTCGTACGTGATGACGTACGACCGGACTAAAATAAGGAAGTTCATAGCCAGTAGCCAATAGCTGCCCTAGCGGCGGGTGTTCGTCCGTCGGACTAGCATACAGGCGAGCGGACTTTTAGACCGGACTCGAGTCCGTCGGAAAGATTTGAAACGTGTTTCATTTCTAGGTCCGTCGAACTTTTGGGGAAAAAAAAGTCCGCTGGAGCCCACACACGATCGAATTGTCCGACGGACTCCGGTCCGCCGGACCAAGTCTGCCGTAAAGTCCGCTCGTGTGTAGGTGGCATTAGAGATTTACATCGTGCTCCTGGTTTCTCATTGCTCCCATGTTGCTTTAGGCCCCATTCGCACCTGATTTGTAGCTTGAAACTCGAACCTCCAAAACACAGGAGGAGAAAAAAAAAATCAATTATTCTCTGTGGGGAAGGTTCACATCGCCACTACAAGTCGCCTGAAGCTCAAAAAAGTTCTTGAGCTTTTATTTGTAGCTCGAATTGGGGCAGATTTGAGCGCTTTTGGCGAGTTTTTGTTCCCACAGAAATAAATAGAAACGCTCCATTCGCGCGTTTTTGGTGTGCATTCACGCGTTTTGTCGCACGATTTTCTGCTCAAATGAATAGATTTTAAAAAATGAAATAGTTATAATATATGAATAAATACATGTAAACTAAATACACAAATAGCTAAAAATCATCATGAATAAATTAATAATATGAAATAATACATAAATAAATAATAATTTACCCCTAACCTTAAAAATATATTAAATAGCGTACATTATTATTAATAATAAAATATTAATAACAATAATTATAATAAATACCCAAACAAATAAATTAATAATAATATTAATAATAATAATAATTGATTTATTTTGTGTTAGGGTTAAGCCCCATACACACTAAAAATACACAAATAAATAAAAATAATCCTAAATAAATAAATACATTCAATAAATAAATACTAATACTATATACTAATACTAATAGTATAAGTAAATAATTAACTCCTAACCTTAATCCTTAAAAAAATAAAATAATATAAAAATAATAATAATAAATAACTAAACACCCCATACACACTATTAGATTTTCTGGCGATTTTTGTCTTTAGATTTACCAAAGCCATGTAGTGCAAGGGCCTGCCTGATTGCGTACAAATTGAAACTCTTATGCCCCGTACACACGGTCGGACATTGATCGGATATTCCGACAACAAAATCCATGGATTTTTTCTGACGGATGTTGGCTCAAACTTGTCTTGCATACACACGGTCGCACAAAGTTGTCGGAAAATCCGATCGTTCTGAACGCGGCGATGTAAAACACGTACGTCGGGACTATAAACGGGGCAGTAGCCAATAGCTTTCATCTCCTAATTTATTCTGAGCATGCGTGGCACTTTGTGCGTCGAATTTGCGCGTCGGAATTTAACCGATCGGATTTTGTTGTCAGAAAATTTTTAAAACCTGCTCTCAAACTTTGTGTGTCGGAAATTCCGACGGAAAAACACACACGGTCGGAAATTTCCGACAACACAATCCGATCGCACTTTGTTCCGTCGGAAAATCCGACCGTGTGTACAGGGCATTAAGGTTTGACCTCATAATATATGGTTTTGGTAAATCTGAAGACAAAATATCTGCAGAAAATCTAATAGTGTGTATGGGGTCTTAGGGTGTTTAGTTATTTATTATTATTATTTTTATATAATTTTATTTTTTTAAGGGTTAAGGTTAGGAGTTAATTATTTACTATTAGTATTTATTTATTGAATTTATTCATTTATTTATTTAGGATTATTTTTATTTATTTGTGTATTTTACATTTATTTATTCATGTACTATTATTATTATTATTAGTAGTAGTATTAACACCCTAACCATGACAAAATAAAAATAATAATAAATAACCCTATGTCAGAAAGCTAGTTCAGCTAATACTAATTCTCATACAGCTAATGCAAATTCTTCTGCAGCTACTGCTCATTCCCATACAGCTAATGTTCATGCATGTGTACCAGCACACAGACAAGCTCAGGCTACTTGTAATATCCAGTGTGCACTGACATGTAGGTGCCTCCTGACCACCCTGCTGTCTTACCGTGTACAGTGGGGAAAATAATTATGTGATCCCCGGCAGATGTTGTAAGTTTTCCCACTTACAAAGAAACGAAGGGTCTATAATTTTTATCACAGGTGTATTTTAAATGATAGAGACAGAATATCAACCAAAAATCCAGAAAAAAACACATGATAGAAATGTTATAAATTGAGTTGCAGTTCAGTGAGTAAAATAAGTATTTGATCCCCCCAAGCAAAACATGACTTAGTACTTGGTGGAGAAACCCTTGTTGGCAAGCACAGAGGTAAGGCATTTCTTGTAGTTGGTGACCAGGTTTGCACACATCTCAGGAGGGATTTTGGTCCACTCTTCTTTTTACAGATCTTTTCTAAATCCTTAAAGTGGAAGTCCATGCAAAAACTAAAATCCCAGCATCTATCGCCACCAGCATTCTAACACTAACCTCTCTAGCCTTGAAAAGAAAAAATCAGTATACATACCTTTTCTTACAGGTGACCCGACCCGATCTCCAGCGGCGGAAGCTCTGATCCCACGCTGTGTGGGCGGGTGCAGAGGACATGTCCATCAACTGAAGTCTCGTAGTAACTCTATGGGTGACGTCACTTCCCATTCATTTCACAGCCGTTGTCAGACAAGTACTCAGCAGAGCTTCCACCGCTGGAGATCGGGTCTGATTGGCTTCGGAAAAGGTATGTATAGCGATTTTATCTTTGCAGGGCTGGAGAGGTTAGTGTTATGCCCCGTACACACGGTCGGACATTGATCGGACATTCCGACAACAAAATCCTAGGATTTTTTCCGGCGGATGTTGGCTCAAACTTGTCTTGCATACACACGGTCACAAAAAGTTGTCGGAAAATCCGATCATTCTGAACGCGGTGACGTAAGACACGTACGTCGGGACTATAAACAGGGCAGTAGCCAATAGCTTTCATCTCTTTATTTATTCTGAGCATGCGTGGCACTTTGTCCGTTGGATTTGTGTACACACGATCGGAAATTCCGACAACGGATTTTGTTGTCGGAAAATTTTATAGCCTGCTCTCAAACTTTGTGTGTCGGAAAATCCGATGGAAAATGTGTGATGGAGCCTACACACGGTCGGAATTTCCCACAACAAGGTCCTATCACACATTTTCCGTCGGAAAATCCGACCGTGTGTACGGGGCATTAGAATGTTGGTGGCTATAGATGCAGGGATTTTAGTTTTTGCATGGACTTCCACTTTAAGGCTTTAGAGAAGATCTGTAAAAAAAGAGTGGACCAAAATCCCTCCTGAGATGTGTGCAAACCTGGTCACCAACTACAAGAAACTTCTTACCTCTGTGCTTGCCAACAGATTTTTGTCTTCAGATTTACCAAAACCATACTGTATAACATGAGGTCAAACCTTAAGAGTTTCAATTTGTACCCAATCAGTTTTTGTATGAAAAAGTTTCTTGGTTGTCACTTGGCAACTCGAAGGTTCAGCTCCCTCCATAAATGTTCTATAGGATTAAGGTCTGGAGACTGACTAGGCCACTTATGACCTTAATGTGCCTTTTCTTGAGCCACTCCTTTGTTGCCTTGGCGGTATGTTTTGGGTCACTGTCATTCTGAAAGACCCATCCATGACCCATCTTCAGTGTTCTGGCTGAGGGAAGAAGGTTCTCATCCAAGATTTTACAATACCTGGCCCCTTTTTGCGGCAAAGTTGGTCTGTCCCTTTAGCAGAGAAACAGCCCCAAAGTATAAAGTTTCCACCTCCGTGCTTAACTATAGGGATGGTGTTCTTTGGGTCATAGTCATTTTTTTTCTTCCTCCAAACACGGCGAGTCCCCCTCCTCAAGAAGGCACATGTGTAGTCATGCCAATGAACAAAATTGAGCTCTTTGGCATTAACTTGACTTGTCGTGTTTGGAGGAAGAAAAATGCTGACTATGACCTTAACAACACCAGCCCTACAGTCAAGCACAGAGATGGAAACATTATGCTTTGGGGCTGTTTCTCTGCTAAAGGTACATGTCAACTTTGCCGCATTGAGGAGCAGATGGACGGGGCCATGTATTGTAAAATCTCAGATGAGAACCTTCTTCCCTCAGCCAGAACACTGAACATTTAAAGAAGAAGAAGCCACCACGGAGAACTTACATCTTCCATATGAGTTGCCAACATCCCGTGATACTGAGGAAGCAAAAAGTACCCCCCGGTACTATGGGACTTTAAGGGCAAACTGATAAACAAATTATAGTAAAACATAAAGGACTTTATTTAAAGTTTCAAAAACATGTTGGTGCAACACACCACCATAGCAATACATAATAAATAATACACATTGTGTATCCAGCTCATAAGGAACTAGTGCTTCTACACAGAACGCTGACGATGGGTAGTGGATGGGTCTTCAAGCATAACAATGACCCAAAACATACCATCAAGGCAACAAAGGAGTGGCTCAAGAAGAAGAACATTAAGGTCATGGAGTGGCCTAGTCAGTCTCCAGACCTTAATCTTATAGAAAATTTATGGAGGGAGCTGAAACTTCGGGTTGCCAAGCGACAGCCAAGAAACCTTAACAATTTAGAGAAGATCTGTAAAGAAGAGTGGACAAAAATCCCTCCTGAGAAGTGTGCAAACCTGGTCACCGACTACAAGAAACATCTGACCTCTGTGATTGCCAACAAGGGTTTCTCCACCAAGTACTAAGTCATGTTTTGTTTGGGGAGCAAATACTTATTTTACTCCCTGAACTGCAACTAAGTTTAAAACATTTGTATCATGTGTGTTTTCTCTGGATTTTTGGTTAATATTCTGTCTCTATCATTTAAAGTATACCTATGATAAAAATTATACCGCCCACCCGCTCGCTGTTAGTCGTTCCGGCACTTACCCCATCTATGTGGCAGGTGGCGGGCAGCGGCTCCCGTGTCCTCTCCTCCATCACAGAGGCTTCCGCCGTGCATCTCCTCCCCTTCTCGTAGGCGTCCAATAGGATCGCCTGTCCTTTCAGCCAGACGGGTCTCAAGACCCGTTTCCTGATTGGCCGGGAGGAGGATGGAGGTGTTACAATAGTGAATATTCATTAGCTATCGTCACACAACTGGGTGGGCTCAGTTCACAGTGCTCTGCATCCCGACCCCACCCTATTTTAAAGCCTATTAGAGCCCCCATTGAAATCCATGCATCCAGCATCCTGCATGGGGGCTGGACACATGGATAAGGGGGCGGCGCCCGTGTGCCCTTAACCTCCCTGGCGGAATGATTATTTCAGATTTTTGGTGCTGAAAGCGGTACAATTATTTTGCATGGAAATTTGGCGTTTTATATTGTAGGCCTGTAATTCTTAGGAATAACTCACTGAAATCTGTCCAAACAAGAGTCTAGTAGACATCCCGGGTATGATAAAGTTTAAAAAACGAAATTATAAATTATAATATAATACATAACTATAAACAATTATACCAAATAATAATATAAGAATAATAAAAAGTATTCAATAATGTAATCAAATCAAAAACATTGAAATTTGCTCAGTTGCAGAATTGTCGCTGTCATTACTTTTCAGTGTTTGATGACGGATCTCCCCACAAATCACTATCGCTCAATTCTGCGAGTGATTATAATTTATTATTGCTGTTTTCTAGCTGGTCTAAAACCACTTTTGATGTAAAGGGACGGTTTTGGTTGCTATGGACAATCTCCAGTTTCCAGGCAGAAAGAACCGTTTTTGTTTTTATAATATAAAACTGCATGCAGGACACTGGACAAACCACTACGGACAAAAGGGATGTGAAATAATTTCATACAGTAATGTAATCTGTAAAAATTACAGTGTACTGTATGTATTGTGTGTGTTTCACTTTTTGAATTTGGCGCCGTTCTCCGTCCCCGTGTGTCGCAACGCTCGTAGGGAACGGAGCCCGGCTCCGTAATGAATCGAGCGGAGGACGAGCTGCTCACACTACGGGGAGACATCGCAGGATCCAGGGGACAAGGTAAGTAAGCTCTTCCTGGATCCTGTGATGCGATCCCGAGTCTGCCTCGGGGTTACCGCTTTTGGTTCTGAAATTCCACCCCGAGCCAGACTCGGGAATACCGCCATGGAGGTTAATGGACGGGCCGCCCCTGTGTTACACTCCAACCCCTATTCTGAACCCTAACCGTAACTCTAACTCCTTACTCTAATGTAAAAAATAATAATAATAAATGATTATTAATAATAAAAAAAGAAATAAAAGCTAATGGAAAAGCTAAAAAAAAGCTGAAGCACCTAGCAACAAATGATGCAACAGATGATTGGCTAATAAAAAACCGCCAAAGCTCAAAACCACTGCATGGAAATGTGCAAGTCTTACATAAAAACGCCCAAAGACGCTATACCCCCGGTGTGAATGCAGCCCTAAAAACAGCAGGAATTGCATGCCTTGGAGATGCTAGTTTGTGCATCTAAAGCTGAGCATAGATGATCAATGATGCTACAAATTTTGACTCTTGTTGATCGTCAGGCTGCAGGAGGATGATAACGAGAACCTTTAGGAGTTGGAGGCATCTGTTATTGCACAGGGAGATTTTCCAAGAACTACTGTAAGGCACTGTTTAGACTAGCAGTTGGGGGTGGGGGGGGGGCATTAAAAATATGGTTGAGTTGCATTATTTGTGAACGGAGGTGCTCACATACTGCGGTCGCAATGCTTCACTATTTGCTATTTATTATTGGGTGGCAATGCAACCCATTCAAGCGAATAGGGAAGTGCCACCACATAAGGCCGGCATGGTCCACTGTTGTCGCCATCAGAAAATTCATCCTGGGAAGTGCAGTCACTGGGCTGCATCCAGACAGAAAGTAGCTGAATGCGGCTGCTGGAGAGTATCAGCACTAGGGTGCAACAAAGGGCAAAAAAAGTGAAAAAAAGTATTTTATTCACAAAAGAAAATAGTCTTTAGTATACTGTGCGCTAGTAATCTAAATTGCACTTTACACTGCAATCCCCACATTCATTGTGTGGTTCAACATGAGTTTGTAGCGCAGTTTTTGGCATTATTTCGTTAAGCGCTGGGTTTCGGAGAATAAAATAAAGAAATGGTCGCACTCTGAATTTCCAAAAAACTTGCTTGATGTACCTTTATTGTCACAAGTGTACCAGACAAACACAGGACAGGGCAGTTGACACGTTTCACAAGCGATAGCTTGCTTGTTCACAAAAAAAGCAGCATACACCAAGCAGGCTGTTTAAGGAGTAAACCCTAATCAGGCACACCCAAAACCACCTGCTTAGAATTACGGTAAATGCAAGAAACAATTCAGCTGACATGTTAAAAACATTTAAAATGTGTGTGTGTGTGTGTATATATATATATATATATATACAAACACTGACAGACCTCAAAAAGGGATTTATGTCCAGCCTTCTAATGCCCAAAAAAGATGATTATATATATGTGTGTATATATATATATATATATATATGTATATGTGTATATATATATATATATATATATGTGTGTGTGTATATATATATATATATATATATACACTCTCTCTCTCTCTCTCTCTCTCTCTCTCTCTCTCTCTCTCTCTCTCTCTATATATATATATATATATATATATATATTAAACGTATTATTAAATGCTGTAATGTTTTTAACATGTCAGCTGAAATGTTTTTTGCATTTTGCATTAGAAGGCTGGACATAAATCCCTTTTTGAGGTCTGTCAGTGTTTGTGTATATATATATATATATATATATATATATATATATATATATATATACACACACACACACACATTTTAAACGTTTTTAACATGTCAGCTGAATTGTTTCTTGCATTTACCGTAATCCTAAGCAGGTGGTTTTGGGTGTGCCTGATTAGGGTTTACTTCTTAAACAGCCTGCTTGTGAAACATGTCAACTGCCTGTCCTGTTTTTGTCTGATACACTTATGACAATAAAGATAAATCAAGCAAGTTTTCTGGAAAGTCAGAGCGCGACCATTTCTTTATTTTATTCGTATTGGACGGTGGTGAGCTGGGGTCTGCACCTGTCATCCATTTGCACCTGAAGTTTTGCCTGGAGCGGCGTGTGCTCTTCTTGGGTTTTGGAGAGACGGTGGGAGGTGGAGAGCTGGAGGGAAGCCTTGCCCACCACCAGGAGAACACAGAGGAAAGGGATATGGACTGCTGTGCATCCTGGGACAAAAAAAGCCTGCTGGGAGAAACTGAGACTTGTGGGAGATGTAGTCCCCAGGCAGACTAATGCCGCGTACACACGGTCGGACTTTTCGTCTACAAAAGTCCGACAGCCTGTCCGACAGACTTCCGACGTACCTTCGGCGGACTTGCGGCAGACTTTCTTACGAACGGACTTGCCTACACACGACCACACAAAAGTCCGACGGATTCGTACGTGATGACGTACACCGGACTAAAATAAGGAAGTTCATAGCCAGTAGCCAATAGCTGCCCTAGCATGGGTTTTTGTCCGTCGGACTAGCACACAGACGAGCGGATTTCGGGGTCCGTCGTACTTACGACGTAAAGATTTGAAGCATGTTTCAAATCTAAAGTCCGTCGGATTTGAGGCTAAAAAAGTCCGTTGAAAGTCCGGAGAAGCCCACACACGATCGGATTACCAGCCAGCTTTAGTCCGTCAGCGTCCGTTGGACTTTTGTAGACGAAAAGTCCGACCGTGTGTACGCGGCATTAGCCTGTGCAGGGTTTTTTTTCAGGGGGAACTTGGTGGAACTCAGTTCCACCACCTCTGGCTCAGATCCTTTGGTGCCTGCTCACCACAATCATTTGTAAACACAGAAGTCTGGTTTCTGTGTTTACAAGTGACAGCTCTGCACTCTGTATGTAATGCAATCCTGGTATTTAATGCCCCTTTAAGATCCTCCTACTGCTTTTGTGAAATTTGACTGAACACACCCACTATTTGATGTGATTTGGAGGGTGTGTGTAGGGGGAGGGGTTTTGTGGGGCCGTGGTTCTCAGCAAGTTCCAGCACCTGTTGTTTGAGAAAAAAAGCCCTGAGCCTGTGTATCAGATTGGCACTGGAACTACATATCCCAGTATGACCAGAGCTCTGTGGAGAGGAAAAGGAAGGTAGGATGCTGTGGAAGAGAGACCATGCAGCAGGCTCTTAGTTTGCCATCTCATCAGGGATGCAGAGAGGCAGAATAGCAGGCATCTCCTGGTACATGAGAACGCCACTGCCATTGACTGGTTCTGCTGCCTGATTGTTGGGGAGGATGCCACTGACTTCAATGAGCTGCCAATAGAAAATGGGGAAGCTGTGAAGCAGGGTTAGCAGAATGGTTTCCCACCACATCTAGGATGAAGATGGACAGGGTAGCAAATATCTCCTAGTACATGAGATCGCCACTGTTGCTGACTGGTTCCTCCACCTCATTGTTGGGGAGAATGCCACTGACTTCGATGAGCTGCCAATAGAGAGGGGAACGAGACCAGTTGTCACCCCAAGAGTTGGTGAGAGGCAGCTGGCTAAACCCTACTGCACCCCATTAATCCCTTCCCGCCCGGACGTCCTCCCATGATCACGCCTTGCGTGCGTCACAGGTGCTGTGCTCTGGTGCAATCTGTCACCTGCTGTGTCCATCGGACATGGCCAAAGACAAATCGCTTTACTGGCCCGCTGCCGGTACCTTGTGATCACTGTGGCCGATCAAAATGTACACAGTACACACACAGTGATGACGTTCATTCGTTCATTCGTACATTCGTACATTTGTGAATTCGTACAGTCATACATTCGTACATTTGTAAATTAGAAAATTCGGAAATTTGTAAATTCGAAATGTGAAAATCCTAAAACCCGAAAATTCGAAAATCTGAAATAATAACTAACTATTAAATTATAGGTATTGTAATTTCCTTTCAAATTTGGCTGTCTGTGAACATAACAAACACGAATTTATCCGAAGTTACGAATTATCCGAAATAACGAATGCTGCATCTAAACAAATGGAGCCGAAGAAATTATTAATAAATAATAATAATAAAAAGTTTTTATTATTATTGTTGTTATTTATTCTTATTAATTCATTACGTTCCATTTGTTTGGATATGACATTCGTTATTTCGGATCATTCGTAACTTCGGATAAATTTGTATGTGTTATGTTCACTGACAGCCAAATTTGAAAGAAAATTACAATACCTATAATTTAATAGTTACTAGTAATAGTTAAGTTATTATTAGTTAATTATTATTTCATATTTCTGAATTTACAAATTTAGGAATTCACTAATTTACTAATGTACGAATTTACGATTGGATGAATTTACAAATTTTTCGAATTTACGAATATTCGGAAAAATCCGTTAAACGGGTTTTCGATAATTCGGATATTTATGAATTAATGAATTTGTCGAAATTCGTTAAAAAACTAATTCGGAACTAAACGAATTGCACATGCCTAGAAATTGCATTTTGCTAGGGAATTCACCCAAGAGCTTAGTGAACAAGTGGAGGCTCTTCTGACTTCCACACCAAGTGTGAAAAAAAATGCTATTGTGTTCTCCTTGCATGTGATCGAGGATTCTCTAAAAAGTGACATTCACTAAACTCTGGGGAAAATCCCTTGCAAAGTGAACAGCCTATTTTGTCTTTAGTAGAGCAACGCCCTTGTATTTAAAGCTCTTTCACAACAGAACACGTGGGAGAGTGGGAGTCCCGCACACAGCGCCAGGACACCGAGGAGATTGAATCGTAATTGAAAGCGCTGAATTAATACAGAACTGAATCTGAACACCGGCTGAGTCAGCAGCAATAACATATTTTCTAGCTGGAGGGTCATTGCATGTCAGAGATGAATTCCTTTTATAATTGTGGTCAGCGTCAGTGGAATTTGACTCCGAGAATTCTCAGCTTGGCTACCCACCTGTACCTATCATGAAGCTCACTCCTCTGGTTCTGGTTCAGCAGCAAGACCTGAGTCTGCTTCGTAGTGGTGTCAGCAGATGGGCGGAGCTGGGAACTCATGTTTAGAGATCTCACCATCCCAGGAGAGGTCATGGGCAGGCAGCCGACTCAGTACAAGTAATGGCAAGGCTTGTAGGGTCTATTTACATCTATGCCTTGCAGGAACATCAACATGCGTTGATGCATTGCAGTGCCATTCATTTTGTATAGCATCCCAGGCGCGGGGCCGGTGCTACCACTAGGCAAACTAGGCAGCCGCCTAGGGCACACTGCTGCCTAGGGCGCCTGGCCACTGGTGTTCCCACTCTCTGCAGCAAACAACTAAGTCTCAGCATCAGCAGGCAGCCGCCGCTCGGTTTTCACATAGGGGGAGATTTACTAAAACTGGAGCACTCAGAATCTGGTGCCGCTGTGCATGGAAACCAGTCAGCTTCTAACTTCAGCTTGTTCACTTAAGCTTTGGCAATAAAACCTGGAAGCTGATTGGTTCTGCGCAGAACTGCACCCCGATTTTACACTCTCCAGCTTTAGTAAATAACCCCCCTAGTGTCAGAGGTGCAGCAGCGGTGGAGGACTGTGTCTGTGTCCCGATTCCCGAATGAATGGAAGCAAGCAAATATTCATTGATGGGCACTGGTAGGCTGCATTGATGGGCACTGGTAGGCTGCATTGATGGGCACTGGTAGGCTGCATTGATGGGCACTGGTAGGCTGCATTGATGGGCACTGGTAGGCTGCATTGATGGGCGCTGGTAGGCTGCATTGATGGGCGCTGGTAGGCTGCATTGATGGGCGCTGGTAGGCTGCATTGATGGGCACTGGTAGGCTGCATTGATGGGCACTGGTAGGCTGCATTGATGGGCGCTGATAGGCTGCATTGATGGGCGCTGGTAGGCTGCATTGATGGGCGCTGGTAGGCTGCATTGATGGGCGCTGGTAGGCTGCATTGATGGGCACTGGTAGGCTGCATTGATGGGCACTGGTAGGCTGCATTGATGGGCGCTGGTAGGCTGCATTGATGGGCGCTGGTAGGCTGCATTGATGGGCGCTGGTAGGCTGCATTTGGTGGGCACTGGTAGGCTGCATTGATGGGCGCTGGTAGGCTGCATTTGATGGGCGCTGGTAGGCTGCATTTGATGGGCACTTCATTAAAAAGGCGGGGTATACATGGGCAGGGCAAATGGGGGTAGAGTCAGGGGTGGAGCCTCAGGGGGGGCGGCGGCAAAATGGGTGTCAGAAATCGCCTAGGCGCCTAGGGTGTCAAAAATCCTTGCACCAGCCCTGCCCAGGCGACACGCATGTGTTTCAACGTGCTAAAGTGCACGCCACTGCACCATAGCGTGTTGCAACATTGTAACTTTTAGGACATTTTGGTGCATCCAAAGCCCAAGAAACTGCCTTAAAGTGGTTGTAAACCCTTATATACTGTATATTGAGTGAAGTGATTGGCCTCAGGTGATACACCGAAATGAAACAAATCCTCCTACATAAGATATACCTTATTATAGTGCCTTGAAAAAGTATTCATACCCCTTGAAACTTTCCATTTTTTCATGTTACAACCAAAAACGTAAATGTATTCTATTGGGATTTTATGTGATAGACCAACACAAAGTGGAACATAATTGTGAAGTGGAAGGAAAATGATAAATGGTTTTCCAAATTTTTTACAAATAAATATGTGAAAAGTGTGGGGTACATTTGTATGGCGCCCCCCTGAGTCAATACTTTGTAGAACCCCCTTTCTCTGCAATTACAGCTGCAAGTCTTTTTGGGGATGTCTCTACCAGCTTTGCACATCTAGAGAGGGACATTTTTGCCCATTCTTCTTTACAAAATAGATCAAGTTCTGTCAGATTGGATGGAGAGCGTCTGTGAACAGCAATTTTCAAGTCTTGCCACAGATTCTCAATTGGATTTAAGTCTGGACTTTGACTGGGCCATTCTAACACATGAATATGCTTTGATTATAACCATTCCATTGTAGCTCTGGCTACAATAACCAACTAACCAGCGTCACCCGTAACACTAATACGGTGATCACTGGTGACAGGGGGTGAAAGGGTTAACTGGGGGGGTGATCAAGGGGTTAAACCTTTATTAGGGGGGTTTAGGGGGGGTCCCTAGACCTATCTGGTGCTACTACTAAGTATCCTAACACTGATTATTGTCACAAATGACACCAGTACACTGATCAAAGAAAAATATGAAAACTTCACTGGGTGACACTGTGATAGGTAGTGAACAGGTAAACAGGGGGGGGGGATGAGGGGTGACAAGCGTACCTGGAAACTGATCGGTTCTGAATCAAATCCAATCATCGCGGCCGCCGTACGGCTACACAGTATAACTGCTGCGGCTTGTCCGGAACTGGTTAAAGGAATTTGACCCGGAATCGCGCATAAATATCCCATCAATAATCTGGAGGTACCTATTGAACAAATACGCTTGTGATAAGAAAGGAATATCTTTATTTTATAAACTTTTCTCTGAATTCCCTAAATCTGTTAAAACCAATAATATGCTGAAATGGGAAAAGGATCTCTCCCTATCTATTTCTTGGGAACAATGGAATAAGGCCATAATTCTGAGCACTAAGGCATCATCCTGCATTGAATAAACATAAACAGAAGAAACCTTACACCATATAAACTTTCCAAGATCTACCCATTACTCTCCCCAACTTGCCGGCGATGCAACTAACAAACTGGTTCCGTTATCATATTTTATGGAGTTGCAAAAATCTTAGTAGTTCCTGAAAATCAGTTTCAACATTAATTGCATTAACTTCCCCTTACCCCTGCAATGGCCCTCCTAGAATAAATCTGGATCTCTACTGTTTTTTTGGGGGGGGGCGGCATTATGCCCCCCCGGGTCGGTCAGTAGCACTTAACCCATCACCGGCGGCTTCCCCTGCTCGGTGGCCTCCCGTTCTCCTGCTCTCCACGGGCCATCACGACGGCGGCGGCTTCCATTTCCTCCCTCCTCCTCAGCGGCCAATTGGGAGTCTTCTCTTTTCGGTCAATCGGAAAACGGGTCTTTCACCCGCTTCTGATTGGCTGGATTGAGGATCAGTGTTTCAACAGCAAATATTTATTCGCTGTTGTAACACATCTGGGTGGGCTCCTTACGCATTCTCTGTGACCCGAGCCCACCCTATTTTGAAGCCTATTAGAGCCTTTAGCCTTTGGCTCTAATCAGGTGCTTTAAAAATAAAAAACCCGGCCGATGTAATTAATGCGCCCAGTGCCCTGAAAGGGGCTGGACGCATGCATAGGGGGCGGCCGTGGATAGTTTAATGCTATGCATGAATCTATCCATTGCATATAGGGGGTGGAGTGGAGAGAGGGGGCGGCACCCGGGCGCCCCTAATGGACGAGCCGTCACTGCTTTAGAGTATAGAACAGTGTTATCAAACGTACAGGGCTGGTGCAAGGGTTTTTGACACCCTAGGCGAAACCTCATTTTGCCGCCCCCCTGGCTCCACCCCTGACTCCACCCCTTTCCCTGCCCATGTATACCCCACATTTTTAATGAAGCGCCCGTCAAATGCAGCCTCACCAGCACCCATCAAATGCAGCCTCACCAGCACCCATCAAATGCAGCCTACCAGCATCCATCAAATGCAGCCTACCAACGTCCATCAATGCAGCCTCACCAGCGCCCATCAAATGCAGCCTCACCAGCGCCCATCAAATGCAGCCTCACCAGTTCCCATCAATGCAGCCTCCGCAGTGCCCATCAAATGCAGCCTACCAACGTCCATCAATGCAGCCTCACCAGCGCCCATCAAATGCAGCCTCACCAGCACCCATCAAATGCAGCCTCACCAGTTCCCATCAAATGCAGCCTCCGCAGTGCCCATCAAATGCAGCCTACCAACGTCCATCAATGCAGCCTCACCAGTGCCCATCAAATGCAGCCTCCGCAGTGCCCATCAAATGCAGCCTACCAGCGCCGATCAATGCAGCCTACCAGTGCCCACCAATGAATGTTTTCTTGCTTCCATTCATTCAGGAGTCGGGACACAGTCCTCCGCCGCCCCTGCACCTCTGACATTATGTGCGAACGGAGCGGCGGCTGCTTGCTGATGCTGAGACTTAGTTGCTTGCTGCAGAGAGAAGAGAGTAGGAACACCAGTGGCCGGGCGCCCTAGGCAGCAGTGGGCCCTAGGCGGCTGCCTAGTCTGCCTAGTGGTAGCACCGGCACTGCAAACGTATTAATAGCAGCAAGGTTGACTATAACAAAACTTTGGAACTCCAACAAAGCATTAAACTTATCTGCTGTTGTTATACGTTTGAATACACAAGCCCAATATGAGTTGATGTTAGCGTATAAAAATTACAACAAGGTCAACTATGGCAAATGTGGACTAGTCACCCTAGAGCAGGGGTCTCAAACTGGTGGCCCTCCAGCTGTTGCAGAACTACAATTCCCATGAGGCACTGCAAGGCTGATAGTTAGAAGCAGGACTCCCATGGGCAGAGGCCTGATGGGACTTGTAGTGCCGCAAAAACAACTGAAGGGCCGCCAGTTTGAGACCACTGCCCTAGTGCTTCTATCTCACTCAAAAACACGAGCTGCAGTTCTTAAACCATATTTCAGTATTATTCCAGGAGTGATATCAAGGTTTCACAGTACTCTCTTTTTCTAATTTCTTGAATTGTCCATGATAATGTTATCATTATATTAGGTAGAGCCTGTGTACAGCTAGAATCCAATGGGGTACACAGGGATTTTACTATACTGTTTATGTATGCTTTATTTGATCATTTGTATGACTATTTTCCATTACTTTGATTGAGATTTGCATGTAAATGTTTTACTGCTATACCCGATTGTTCTATACCAGAACCAGCTGCCTTTAATTTTCTGTTATTTGTATGGAAATTTCAATAAAAATTCTTTAATGATAAAAAAAATAGAAATAGAAGGCAAAACATTTTTGTATAGATATACAAAAAAAAGTATTTATAATTTTTTTTTATAAGTGATCACATTCCCTCCATAAAAAGGGTATGGGAGCTCCGGGGGACCAATGCAAAATATTTTTTTTTAAATATAGTTTTTACAAGAGCAGTGATTTTACTGATGCTTAAAGTAAAACAAAAAAAAAAGAAAAATTCCTTTAAATATAGTGCCTGGGGGGTCCCCTTGGTCTGCCTGTAAAGTGGCGCACCTGTACCATGTATAGAACCTGCTGCAGCAAAACGACAGAAAAATCAGTAAAAAAAATGCATTTTTCTTCATTTCTGTTATAAAATTTTGCAAATTAGTAATTTTTCTTCATATATTTTGGCCAAAATTAATACTGCTACATATCTTTGGTAAACATAACCCAAATCAGTGTATATTATTTGGTCTTTGTGAAAGTTATAGAGTCCACAAGCTGTGGTGCCAATCTCTGAAAATTGATCACACCTGAAGTACTGACGACCTATCTCATTTCTTGAGACCCTAACAAGCCAGGAAAGTACAAATACCCCCCAAATGACCCCTTTTTGGAAAGTAGACATTCCAAGGTATTTAGTAAGAGGCATGGTGAGTTTTTTGAAGTTGTAATTTTTTCCCACTATTCGTTGCAAAATCAAGATTTTTTTTTTCTTTTTTCACAAAATTGTTATGTTAGCAGGTTATTTCTCACACACAGCATATGCATATCACAAATTACACCCCAAAACACATTCTTCTACTCCTCCTGAGTATGGCGATACCATATGTGTGAGACTTTTACACAGCCTGGCCACATACAGAGGCCCAACATGCAGGGAGCAACATCAGGCGTTCTTGGAGCATAAATTACACATCTAATTTCTTGACTACCTCTTACACTTTTGAAGGCTCTGGAGCACCAGGACAATGGAAACGCCCCAAAAATGACCCAATTTTGGCAAGAAAACAACCCAAAGTAATCAATGAGGCATATCGAGTCTTTTGAACATGTCATTTTTTTCTAGTTTTTGGAAAATGTGTAAAGAAAATGAAAACGCATTTTTTTTTACACAATGTTGTCCATTTATACAATATTTCTAACACATAGCATGTACATACCAAAAATTACACCCCAAAATAGATTCTCCTACTAATCCTGAGTATGGCAATACCACATGTGTGAGGCTTTTTCACAGCCTTGCCACATAGAGAGGACCAATATGCAGGGAGCACCGTGAGATGTTCTAGGGATACAAGTTTCAAATCTAATTTGACTACCTATTACACTTTTGTGAGGCACTGTAGTGGCATGGATGTGGCATGGATGATAACTGATGTGGCATGGATGAGCCGTAAATGGGGATGGATGAGCCGTGGATGGGGATGGCTGAGCATGAATGAGTATGGCTGGGTATGGCTGGTTACGGATGGGTACGGCTGGTTACGGATGGGTACGGCTGAGTATGGCTGAGTATAGATGGGTATTGCTGGGTATAGATGGTACGGCTGGATATGGCTGGGTATGGCTGAGTATGGATGGGCATGGCTAATTATGGATGGGGGTGGATGGGATGGCTGAGCATGGATGAATGAATGGATGAGTATTGCTGAGGATGGATGGATGGCTGAGCATGGATGGATGAGTATGCTGAGTATGGATGGGTGAGCATGGATGGATGGATGGGTATGCAGAGTATGGATGGATATGCTGAGTATGGATGGGTATGCCGAGTATGGATGGATGGATGGATGGGTATGCAGAGTATGGATGAGTATGCAGAGTATGGATGAGTATGCCGAGTATGGATGGGTATGGATGGGTATGCATGGCTGAGAATGCAGAGTATGGATCGATGGATGGATGGGTATTCAGAGTATGGATGGGTATGCATGGCTGAGAATGGATGGATGGATTTGTCACTGAGCAGCGCTGTGGGCACTACACATCCAGCGCACAGCACTGCTGCCACTGATCTCTCCCCTCTCTGCTCACACTTGATGGAGAGGGGAAAGAGGAACCGGATATCACGCTGGTTTGTTTACATGTGATCGCTCCGTCATTTGACGGAGCGATCACATGGTAAACGGCCGCAATCAGCTGCCGTTTACCATGATTGGACCCGGCGATCACGGATGTGTTCGGGTGCGACACTGTACGCCCTCCCAGAGTTATGCAACTGCCCTGTAGCCGTCATTCGGCTATGGGCCGGTTGTTAAGTGGTTAAGAAAGAAAATTGCATTTAGGTTGTCGGCAATACAATACCATTGCCAATACCATTTTTTTTTAATGACATGGGCACCCCAATCCTACCATGCCCTTTGGGTCTGGTATGGATTTTAAGGGGAACCCCACGCCAAAATTTTAAAAATTAACGGCCTGGGGTCCCCAATAAAATCCATACCAGACCCTTATCCGGGCATGCAGCCAGTCAGGAAAGAAAGGGGGGCAAGTGAGCCCCCCCCCCCCTCTTAACCACTTAAGGACCAGAAGGATTTGCCCCTTAATGACCAGGCCATTTTTTGCGATACGGCACTGCGTCGCTTTAACTGACAATTGCGCGTGCGATGTTGTACCCAAATAAAATTTATGCCCTTTTTTTTTTCTCACAAGTAGAGCTTTCTTTTGGTGGTATTTGATCACCTCTGCGGGTTTTATTTTTTGTGCTATAAACAAAAAAAGTGCAACAATTTTGAAAAATAAAAAAAAAGATTTTTTACTTTTTGCTATAATACATATCCAAAAAAAATAAAAAAAAACTAATTTCTTCATCAGTTTAGGGTAATATGTATTCTACTACATAATTTTGGTAAAAATCGCAATAAGCGTATATTCATTGGTTTGCGCAAAAGTTATAGCGTTTACAAAATAGGGAATATTTTTATGGCATTTTTATTATTTCTTTTTTTACTAGTAATGACGATGATAAGTGATTTTTAGCGGGACTGCGACATTGCGGCGGACAGATCGGACACTTTTGACACTTTTTTGGGACCATTGACATTCATACAGAGATCAGTGCTATAAAATGATTACTGTGTAAATGTCACTGGCAGGGAATCGGTTAACACTAGGGGGCAATCAATGGGTTAAATATGTTCCCTGGGAGGTGTATCTAATGCCGCATACACATGGTTTAATTTCCGACAACAAATGTTCGATCGGAGCTCGTTGTCGGAAATTCCGACCTTGTGTAGGCTCCATTGGACATTTGCTGTCGGAATTTCCGACAACAAAAATTTGAGCGCAGGATCTCAAATTTTCCGACAATAAAATCCGTTCTCGGAAATTCCGATCGTGTGTACACAATTGCTACGCGCAAAATTCCACGCACGCTCAGAATCAAGCAGAAGAGCCGCACTGGCTATTGAACTTAATTTTTCTCGGCTCGTCGTACGTCACCGCTTTCTTGGCGGTCGGAATTTCCGACAACATTTGTGTGACCGTGTGTATGCAAGACAAGTTGGAGCCAACATCCGTCGGAAATAAATCCATGGATTTTGTTGTCGGAATGTCCGATCGTCTGTACGCGGCATAACTGTGGGGGGGGAGGGGACTGACTGGAGGAGGAGAGAGATCTCTGTTCCTGATCACTAGGAACAGCAGATCTCTCTCATCTTCCCGGACAGAACAGGGATCTGTCTATTTACATTGATCCCCGATCTATCCCTCTGTGGAGCAATCGCGGGTGGCCGGTGGAAATCGCGGCCGCCGGCCACACGCATCGGCTCCAGCGCCGCGTGCCTCCAATAGCTCTTAAAATGGCCGAACGTACAATGACGGCGGTTCACGCAACCGTGCCAACCCGCCGCAGTATAACTGCGCCTGCTGGTTGCCAAGTTGTTAAACCATACCAGGCCACGTGCCTTCATCCTGGTTCTCTGCATTAAAGTAAAAAAACCTTCTGCATGCAGCTCACCCCCCCAGCTCTCCCTTATACTTACCTGAGACCAATCTCGATCTAGCGCTATGCACGAGATCAGAGGCTCTCTCTGCTCTCTCCCTCTTCATTGATTGTCAATCACAGCCAGTGAGGAGAAGGCAGGACCAAGCAGCTTACTATGGGGGGCATTTGGCAGGGGGGAGGAGCAAGGAGCGCCGGTGGAGGAACCGAGATAAGGAGGGTCGGGGCTGCTCTGTGCAAAACCATTGCAAAGAGCAAGTAAGTATAACATGTTTATTATTTTAACCGCTTGACGACACAGATGTACGTCGGCAGAAAGGCACAGGCAGGCACATGGGCGTACAGGTACGTCCCTTTAAATTTGCTGCCTTTCGGGCGTGCTCCGCGGGAGCTTGGCCGCGGGTCCCGGGAACTCTATATTTTACGGCGGCCCGCGATTGCGTTGTGGAGCAAAAGAACGGGGAAGTGCCTACGTAAACAAGGCCTTTCCCCATTCTGCCTAGTGACATGACAGAGATCTACTGCTCCATGTCATCGGGAGCAGTGATCGCTGTCATGTCCTAAGTAGCCCCCCCCCCCACAGTTAGAATCACTCCATAGTACACACTTAACCCCTTCATCGCCCCCTAGTGGTTAACCCCTTCCCTGCCTGTGTCATTTACACAGTAATCAGTGCATCTTTATAGCACTGATCGCTGTATAAATGACAATGGTCCTAAAATAGTGTCAAAAGTGTCCGGTGTGTCCGCCATAATGTCGCAGTCACGATAAAAATCGCAGATCGCCGCCATTACTAATAAAAAAAAAAATAATAATAATGCCATAAAACTATCCCCTATTTTGTAGGCGCTATAATTTTTGCGCAAACCAATCTATATACGCTTATTGCAATTTTTTATTTTTTTTTACCAAAAATATATAGAAAAATACATATCGGCCTAAACTGAGGAAAAAATTGTTTTTTTTTATATATTTTTGGGGGATATTTATTATAGTAAAAAGTAAAAAATAATGCGTTTTTTTTTTCAAAATTGTTGCTCTTTTTCTTTGTTTATAGCACAAAAAATAAAAACCGCAGAGGCGATCAAATACCACCAAAAGAAAGCTCCATTTGTGGGGAAAAAAGGACGTCAATTTAGTTTGGGTGCGACGTCGCACGACCGCACAATTGTCAGTAAAATTGACGCCGTGCCGAATCGCAAAAAAATGGCCCAGAAAAAGACAATTTAGGTTTAGAATCAATTTAGGACTCTGTGACATTCAACATCATTGGGTGTGTCAGATACCAGTGTAGTCCGCGGTGCTCTGTGGTTCCTCTGATCCCCCCATGTCCCTTCTAATTTTCAAGAAACAATTCATTTCTCATAAATCAGAGCATACAAATATCATAATCATAATAGTTCTGTCAAGGAAATTCTATGTCATAATATGTCATGCACGCTTCTCCTTTTTCTGTAATCATGGTGAAATATTTCTGGATAAAAAAAAAATAAAAATAAAACTATGGTGAAATTACAAAAATTTCAGGAAATCCCAGACGAGTAACCCCAGACCCAAAGGAAGTTTAGAAACTATCACGGCAAATAATAATACAGGTACTAAAAAAAAATAACATTGCTCATTGCTGCCAAATCCCGTACCTGGTAAGTCATTTGACTTCAAGTGGTTGTACCGGGGTGATGCCTGCCGGTATCAGGGGCCCCTGCAATCACCTTGGGTTGTGGTAAGGATGAGTGATTAAGACTTGAAGTGCCCACACTGGAATATTCAACTCCCGTAATAAAAGGTTTGCACGTCATAAACGAATAAAAACTAACAAAAGTTTACGGAGTCAACATGTTTCAGGGGCTCTGCCCCTTTCATCAGGCATCACCTCGGTACCGTTTTTTAGAGCCGATGGTCAGCCTCCTTGTAATGACACACGGAGTGGTTAACCAGCCACTCAGTAGCTATTACAAGTAGCGGGAGGGGATGTTCTCCCCCCCCCTCCTTCTGCTTTCCGCGGCTTAATTGGGCTCTCCTGTCCCACCGGGAGACCCAAGCAACTCCACTGGTGTGACCTACTGAACCAGACTGAGAGACCATTTAAAGGCTCAGGAAAGCCGGGATCAGCATTGATCGGATCTCAGCTATGGTAAACCGGAAGCAATGACATGACATCATTTCCGGTTTACCAGCATTTTAACGGCGCCATTTTTTGAAAACCGAAAGTAAATAAAAACGCAGATCTTGGCGTTTTGAATGTTTTCTAGTGCAAAGGAGAGATTTGGGGACTTCTAGACCCCCAGATCCCTCCATAAAGAGTATCTGTCACATACCTGTTGCTGTCACGGGGATGTTTACATGGGTCATGCTAGCGCACAAAGGCGAATGCTTGCATCGGTCACACACGCAAAATGCGATCGTCCCACACATGGGAGGTATCGCTGTGAACGTCAGATCATGGGCAGTAATTCTAGCGCTAGACCTCCTCTGTACATCTCAAGTGGTAACCTGTAAGCCTATGAACAGTAAAATTTACATTGTTTGTCTCCGGTTCACGTAGCCGTGCCAACCTGCCCCAGTATAACTGCAGCGGCTGGTTGGCAAGTTGTTAAACCATACCAGGCCACATGCCCTCAACATGGCTCTCTGCATTAACCACTTGCCGACCGCTGCACGCCGATACATGTCGGCACAATGGCAGCGGTGGGCAAATGGGCGTACCTGTACGTCCCCTTGCATTGCATGTGCAATTTTAAAGCGTGACATGGTTGTATCTATTTACTCGACACGACATCATCTTTTATATTTTACTAAAAATGTTAATTGTTGTAATTAAAGTTTTTTGTAAAATTGTTTTTTGCATTAAAATTTTAAAAAGTATATATTCCCAAAATACTGTGTGACATAAAAAAATTGCAGCACCCACCAATTTATTCTCTGGGGCCTCTATAGGGCCTATATAATGTTTGGGGGTTCTAACTATTTTTCAAGCAAAAAAAAAAATTTCACATGGAAACAAAAAGCGGCATAAAATGCCTGGTCTTTAAGTGGCTAAACCGTGCCTTCTTCCCATATCCATAGCATAATGGGAAGGCGTTTTGCAGTCCAAGCAGAAACCTTGGCAGCGCTGATTACACTCTTTGGGACTTTGGTGCAGCAGAGCCAGCGTTGTTGCCTCACTAAACCTTAGAAAGTTAGGACCGCAATGGATTGCACTGGAAGGAGCAACAGGTATTTGCCTGTATTATTCTTTTAAAAGGACAAAACGTGGGATTAGAACCCCTGTCAGTTTTTATTGCTGTCTGTGTCCCCATTAAGGAGATTCACCCTCTCTTTTTTGTCCTGTTCACCATCATTATTGAAAGTAAAAGAAAAATCCCAAAGTTTGGCCAGAAAAGTAATAGAGGGGAACTCTTCCAATGGGGACACTAGTTCTGGTGAGCTGAGGGTTCCCAAGAAATTCCTTTAATTTGCAGGGATTTCCTCTCACTTCCTGTTTGGCTTATGGGACAGGAAGTGAAGGGAAGTCTCTGCAATGGGACACAGATGGCAAAAATAAAAATTAAAAAAATACAAGAGGCTGTAACCCTCCCTTACTGTATCCAAATGTTTTGACTATAGTTCTCTTTTAGAATAGAAAAAATCAATGGACTTTGTAGGCACTGAGATACACATGGTTAAACATTAAACATCTTTATTACAAAAAAAATCATTAAAATAGCCACACATTTCTAAAAGGAATCACAATATAAATATTGCCTAATAGACATAAATCACACCACCAATTACACCAAAACTATATCCTGAATGGTCGGGGGAGCGTCCAAGGTGTAGCCATCAGGCTTGGTGTCGGATAGTATGGCTTGATGTAGATCTACATGTTATGTGCACCAGCACTTCTTCAGGAGCTTAGGCATATATTCCAGATAAATAAAATGCATGCAATGAATCTTACAGTAGATGATATAAATGCACATTCATAGCTCCCAACTGTCCCTGATTTGGAGCAATGTCCCTCTGTCCCTCTTTCCCCCTCATTTGTCCCTCATTTTGGTCTGATCTATATAGTTATATATAAAATGCACTTTTTATCTTTCAAAAAGTGTTTCCCAGTGCTAAACCTTTCATGCAATTTCTAAATTGCTGCATTTGTAAATTTTAAAAGCTAATATAAAGAAATAGTAGTGGTAAAAAAAAGCCCTTGTGGTTTTAATTAACCTTTTTGGGGGGTTAATTCCCCTTTAAGGGGGTGTGGCAGGGGGCGTGTCCTATGCCTGCATATGTTTGCTAGTAGGTGTCCCTCATTCCCATCTCAAAATGTTGGGAGGTATGCACATTGTATACACAAAAGTAACCCTAAACTCCCACCCTAACTTGTTGTGTATACAATGTGCATTTAGGTAAGATTCATTGCATGTTGTATTCATTGTGGTGTCACAGGCACCTCCCCTCCCCCAGTCAGTCGGTCATCAGCCCCACACTTTCCCCATCTAGGTCGCGAGCAGCGCTTCCTCCGGGCAGCGTCTCCTCCTCCTGTTGCTTCGGGGCGTCTTCTTCTGCGTCCCCTCCCTCCTCCTCCTCGGCAGCAAATAAGATTGCTTCTCTTCTCGGCCAATCGGGTGATGGGTCTCAGGACCTGCTTCCTGAATGGCTGGGAGGAGAATCAGGAAGACAATAGCAAATATTAATTCGCTAGCATTACACAACTGGGTGGGATCAGCACATAACTGTGAAGTGGAAGGAAAATGATAAATTGTTTTCAAAATGGTTTACAAATAAATATGTGAAAAGTGTGGGGTACATTTGTATGGCGCCCCCCGGAGTCAATACTTTGTAGAACCACCTTTCACTGCAATTACAGCTGCAAGTCTTTTTGGGGATGTCTCTACCAGCTTTGCACATCTAGAGAGGGACATTTTTGCCCATTCTTCTTTGCAAACTAGCTCAAGATCTGTCAGATTGGATGGAGAGCGTCTGTGAAGAGCAATATTCAAGTCTTGCCACAGATTCTCAATTGGATTTAGGTCTGGACTTTGACTGGGTCATTCTAACACATGAATATGCTTTGATCTAAACCATTCCATTGTAGCTCTGGCTGTATGTTTAGGGTCGTTGTCCTGCTGGAAGGTGAACCTCCGCCCCAGTCTCAAGTCTTTACAGACTCTAACAGGTTTTCTTCTAAGATTGTCCTGTATTTGGCTCCATCCATCTTCCCATCAACTCTGACCAGCTTCCCTGTCCCTGCTGAAGAAAAGCATCCCCACCACGTGATGCTGACACCACCATGTTTCACAGTGGGGATGGTGTGTTCAGGGTGATGTGCAGTGTTAGATTTCCGCCACACAGAGTTTTGTTTTTAGGCCAAAAAGTTCAATTTTGGTCTCATCTGACCAGAGCACCTTCTTCCACATGTTTGCTGTGTCCCCCACATGGCTTCTCGCAAACTGCAAACAGGACTTCTTATGGCTTTCTTTCCACAATGTCTTTCTTCTTGTCACTCTTCCATAAAGGCCAGATTTGTGGAGAGCACGACTAATAGTTGTCCTGTGGATCTCTGCAGCTCCTCCAGAGTTACCATGGACCTCTTGGCTGCTTCTCTGATGAATGTTCTCCTTGCCCGGCCTGTCAGTTTAGGTGGACGGCCATGTCTTGGTAGGTTTGCAGTTGTGCCATACTCTTTCTATATTCGGATGATGGATTGAACAGTGCTCCATGAGATGTTTAAAGCTTGGGATATTTTAATAACCTAACCCTGCTTTAAACTTCTCCACAACTTTATCCCTGACCTGTCTGGTGTGTTCTTTGGCCTCCATGATGCTGTCTGTTCACTAAGGTTCTCTAAAAAACCTCTGAGGACTTCACAGAACAGCTGTATTTATACTGAGATTTTATTACACACAGGTGGACTCTATTTACTAATTAGGTGACTTCTGAAGGCAATTGGTTCCACTAGGGTAGCGCTAGAACCAAAAATATGTAGTAAGGTGAGAAAAGAGGCTATCTGGAAAGACTAGTCTCTCACGTGTAGAAGCTTTTGATAATAAATATTGTGTGTTCCACAACTGCAAAAATGAAAAAAGGTGTCATGCGACCTAAAGTCGCACATAAAGAAAACGAATATATAGTGTCACGAGTGGTAGTATATTGCAGACCGGGGTGCAAACCAGTGTAAGGTGCAATAAACTGCAAAGTGTCAATGTATAAAGGTGACTAGTAAAAGTAGACTTGTAATAAAGCATATAGATATAAAACCCGTACAGCATACAGCATACAGCTGTCGATGATACCAACCACAGCCCCACCTGTGAAGGAGGGCTAAATGTAATCAACCTTTCATCTTACAAACTCACAGCTGCTGAACAGGAAGTGTTGTCCTTGGACCTCTCTTTTTGTCCCAATCGCAGCCTAGATAGTTTTGAAACCATTAAGGACATAAACTTGTTTGCTAGAAAGCTTTTGCTCAAAAGCCTGTACAACAAAAAAACTACAGCCACACATGAAGTGGCACCTAACCTGAGAGCGGCCGATTTTAGATCTCTCAGAGACCTCAATCTATTATTGCAAGAAAGCGGCTTTGCAGAGGAATTCTGGGAGGGAGATCTGGACAGTGAAGGCAGTGAGGAAGAACAGGTGGAATCCAGCGAAGACAAGAAAACAACGAGAAAATTCAAAAGAAAAATCGCATAAATTTCCACCACTCAACCAAAACCCAGGAATAGCCCTGTTCGTAGGACAGGTTACTAAAGAAATTGAAAAGATGGAAAAAGACACTTCCAAAAGCAACCTAACCAAGGAACAACAACAGGCCCTAAACACTCTCAAAAACAACACAGGGATCACAATCAAGGCGTCAGACAAGGGAGGAAATATTGTCCTGATGGACAACGGCAAATATGAAAAAATGTGTTTTGATATACTTAACAACAAGAAATGTTACAAAAAGATTTCCTCAGCCACGGTAGGTAAATTCAATCATGAATTTTTCTCCCTGGTGGACGAATCCCTCAATGAAGGGGTCATAGATAGGGATACGTGGGACTTCATACGTACTCGACACCCACGCCAACCCACCTTCTATGCACTACCGAAGGTGCACAAGAAACTAAATGATCCACCAGGGAGACCCATCATCTCCGGAAATGGCTCCATTACAGAGGGAATCAGCCAAATAATCGATCAATATTTGAGACCCCATGTTGTAGAGCTACCATCGTATTCAAGAGACACAATACACCTATTGCAGATCCTGGATGGAATATCTGTTCCCAGTTCAGCCCTACTCGTTACGATAGACGTGGAGACTCTTTATAACAGCATCCCACACGATTTGGGCATGGCAGAAATTGAATTGGTGCTGCAACAAAGGGCAACAACTGACTGGAAATTTAATGCCTTCATCTTGTCAATGCTGGAGTATATCCTCAGGCACAATACCTTCCTGTTCAAAGGCTCCCACTACCTCCAGGTACAGGGAGTGGCTATGGGGACCTGCTGTGCACCCTCATACGCCAACCTGTACCTGGGGGAGTGGGAGAAGGACTTCCTACAGGGTGAGGCAGCGTCTATGTATACTCGCCACATCTCCATGTGGCAGAGGTACATAGATGATCTCTTTATCATCTGGGATGGCCCCCCTGAGCACCTGAGGGACTGCTTAAAACTCATGAATAATAATAATTTCAATCTATTCTTTACAATGACATCTGATATCCACGAGGTAAATTTCTTGAACGTGACCATCTTCAAAAATCCGGATGGTGGACTATCAAGCAAACTCTACAGAAAAGAAACTGCGGGCAACGCTTTGCTGCACGTGGATAGTTTCCACCCAGACCCTCTTAAAAAGTCTATTCCATATAGCCAGTTTCTCCGTCGCAAAAGAAACTGCAGCAATGATGAAGATTTTCAAAGAGAAGCGGACCAACTTACCATCAGACTCTTGAACAGAGGTTATACAAAAACATGTCTCAAAAAGGCATTCAATCGGGTCAAATCGACCAATAGAAGAGATTTGATTTTCTCAAAAAAAACCATCACAGAGGATACCTCTATAAGGATCATTGTAAGATTCTCTAATGAACATCCTAGAATCAACAAAATAATTTCTAAACATTGGTCCATTCTCACTGATGATCCAAACCTGAAAGGACTTATTGGCCCCAAACCCCAAATTACATACAGAAAATCAGGCTCAATAGGAAACCTATTAACCCAGAGTGAATACAGGGACAGAACTAGAAAGGATCCCTGCAGAACACGGGGTACATATCCATGTGGATCTTGTGCCCAATGCAAGGTCATTGGTAGGAGGACCACACTGGCACTGCCCAATGGGGAGAGCTTTTCCCTGCGTCATTTCGCCAACTGCAAAACGCAGGGGGTGGTCTACCTCATGCAGTGCCAGTGTGGTGCCTTCTATGTAGGCAAAACAAGACAGGAACTGGGGAAGCGAGTCGACAAGCACATGCAGAGTATGCGTATTGGGAACTTGTATTTACCTTTGGGTAGACATGTTGCCAGACAGCACAATTATCGGCTGCCTTCCGTCAACTTTACAGTTATAGACAGGATTCACCTACCAATTAGAGGGGGTGACTGGAACAAGGTTCTTCTCCAGCATGAAATGCGCTGGATAAGGTACCTTAGGGCCACCACCCCCCCCAGGCCTCAACGAAACTGAAAGTTTTAGACCCTTTTTGGAGGGTTTTAGTTCTGGGAAAACAGACTAATATAGATCCAGATACAAATACACCCCCCACCAAGGTCATGCATGCCCTTCCCATCTATTGGGCACTCTATTTCAGGTTATCCCTTTATACATCAATAATAGGTCATAGAGCCAACATGATGCCAAACAGTCCCCAATGGTTTCTAATGGAACAGCCCCAGTCGGTAGCCATGTACCGTGGATAACTACGGGTTTAGGACTTCATACCCTATCCAGCTCAAACCATTCAGGAGAGTTTTTTAATCAATTTAATCCAATTCAATTTAACTTAATGTATTTTATGTTATTTTTGTAGTTCTGATTTATACAATTTCTTTTTATTATTTATGTGTTTATCCTGTATGCAATTTGGACTTAACAACTATGCATATCCAATTCCCGATCCTGGAATTAGGGGTTCTGGTCAATCACCTCTCCTCCTGCTTTTTTATCCCTACCCGGCACAAGGGGGGGGCAATGTCCCATCATTGCCCCCATACCCCAGGACGCCAACCAATTGTTGGTGTCGGGGAGCTCCTTTATTGTGTCGGTGGTTATCAGTCCTAAATTTGGTCTCTGTCCCTCTGACCTTTTTGACTGGGGAAGAGTGACAAATATACCATGACAAAGGGTTTTTGGTCAGATACAGGCAGCCAAAGCTGCTTGTATCAATAACTCCTTCTACCAATATTAGGTGATTTACTTTTCTTTTTAGGCTCCATAAGGTCCCATGGAACTAGCTTCCCCTCAATACAGGGGGTTTTGTTTACATTTAACTTTTTTTTTTTTTTTTAAATACAAGGGAGAGCATTCGTGCCCTCTGTGACTCAATTAATTTCCCCACTTTGGGGACTACTTTGTATTACACCCACTTCTTTGGGGGATTGCGGATTACACTGTTATGGCTTAGATCATACAGCACTTCCACCTGTCTGTCACAATAATAGAGCCGTATGTGGCTCCACACGTAATACGTGCCCTGGGCGAACATCCCAGTATGTTGCCCAGGCAACAGGACGCCCTCTGCATAGAGGACGCCGAGGTCATGTGACCTCGGCGCTGCCTACGCCATGGACGGACCCAGGAGGTGAGCGGCGTTGCCTAAGTAACGCAACGCTTCTCCCTCCGCTCTCCTCGGCTAACCGCGCCCACGTCCTTTTGGACGTGGGAAGGAGAGGGGCGGTGCTATCCTTGAAGAAACAATAGGGCGTCCCTAAACAACGAGCCACAGGACCTCCCCCCCAAATGCCTTTTTCATATAGGAATTTCAATCTAACATGGGCGGGCTTATGGACGGCCCGAACGGCGCCTCCCATACAGAGTCACCAATGGGCACAGAACATCACTGACAGTGATGGGACGCCCCATACTCTGACCACCCCCACAATCCCTTTATTAGGACGCCAGGGACGGCTCATGGCAGCATTCCTGACTTGGCTGCTCACTGAGAGGTACTCCAGGATCCAAGCTCTCAGAAACTTAACCATTTACACTCCCTAAACGACTTAAGGTAATTTTACTTTGAAATTCAATCATCTTGCTCCCTTGGGGAAGATTTTTTCCACGGATACTTCATCCTTTTAAATCTACACCTTTTTTTACTCTCTAGCTCCCCTTTCCAAGGCTGCCTAAATATTGGGTTTTTTCAAATTATACCTGGCCGTTCTGTAGAGGATAGCAAGCGGTATAGGAAGTTGGTAACGAGAGCCCCTGCCAGTATTGGGAATATGGTTTTCTTGCAGCTACATGTTAAATGTAAGTTGTGATTGATTTTTTGGTCTAAATATGATAGGACATATGCGATATATACATATACATGATTTATAATACTGTTGTTGTTATTTTTTGAAACCCTAGAGCATGATGCATCCCTTCCCTGAGTTTTGATAACATTAAGTTGAAACGCGTTGGAATTTCGCTACCTGACGCCATCGCATCAATTTAGGTGGTGATTGTATCGAGTAGCAGGATGTATCATTGTATAGGAGCTATTGCTCCTTGTTTTTGTTATCTGAAGACTTTCTTTTTTAAAAATTGTGAAAACATGTCAAATATTCTTTATATATGTTCTTATATTTTTTTGGAATAATAAAATACCCATTTTTAATACAAAAATTTGTGATTACCACATTGCCTTAAAAATCCCATATCGAGGTTTATATTTGTTTTCTTGAATTCTTTAGGGATGATGGCAATGACACACCCAACCCTCTGAGCCATATATTTGTATAAAACCTGTGGTGGATCTCATATGAATTACAACGTTATAACAGCTGAAACCAAAAAAATACAAAATAAACAATGGATGTGAGTCCCAAAAGTGGTAGTAATGAAACGGGATGTAATGAAGAGGCAACTTCTGTATAAGTCAAACAGTCTATGGGGTGAATTTATTCAATGGTGGATGTACACCCTGGAGTGCCTTCACCATCAAAGGGAAAAGGGGAGAAAGAGGTACTCTTACCAGGAGCGATGGACCCAGCTCACCGTACGGTGGTGGGTCAATAGAGCATGGAAATGGAGACCTGAAGCCGAGCTCTCAAGATGGGCTGCACGATAACCTCTCCAGTAGGCAGATGAACATCAAGGACGCCAATTTAGGGAGATAAATGGAACATTGCGGCCGGTGTGGCCACCTCTTACTGCGCTATCTTTTATTCGTTCATTTGAATTGTTTTTATTGAATACTTGTTTCTGGATATCCGTTTTTTCACTGCTAATGAATCCTACCATACGGATTTACACCATGTGGAGATTCTTTTTTTCCCCTTATATGCTTTTAATACCAACACATCCTACCCGGAGGAGAAGTTTCCAGCAAGCTGATACCTGTTTGGCGTTGCAATGTTCCATTTATCTCCCTAAATTGGCGTCCTTGATGTTCATCTGCCTACTGGAGAGGTTATCGTGCAGCCCATCTTGAGAGCTCGGCTTCAGGTCTCCATTTCCATGCTCTATTGACCCACCACCGTACGGTGAGCTGGGTCCATCGCTCCTGGTAAGAGTACCTCTTTCTCCCCTTTTCCCTTTGATGGTGAAGGCACTCCAGGGTGTACATCCACCATCGAACACATTCACCCCAGAGACTGTTTGACTTATACAGAAGTTGCCTCTTCATTACATCCCGTTTCATTACTACCACTTTTGGGACTCACATCCATTGTTTATTTTGTATTTTTTGGTTTCAGCTGTTATAACGTTGTAATTCATGTGAGATCCACCACAGGTTTTATATCTATATGCTTTATTGCAAGTCTATCTTTACTAGTCATCTTTATACGTTGGCACTTTGCAGTTTATTGCACCTTACACTGGTTTGCACCCCGGTCTGCAATATACTACCACTCATGACACAATATACTGTATTTGTTGGCGTATAACACTCACTTTTTCACCATGAAAATCGGGTGCAAATAGTGCGTGCGTGTTATAGGGCGTACACACGGCCGGACTTTGTTCGGACATTCCGACAACAAAATCCTAGGATTTTTTCCGACGGATGTTGGCTCAAACTTGTTTTGCCTACACACGGTCGCACAAAGTTGTCGGAATTTCTGATCGCCAACCACGCGGTCACGTACACCACGTACGACGAGACTAGAAAAGGCCGGTTCAGAACCAAGCGCGGCACCCTTTGGGCTCCTTTTGCTAATCTCGTGTTAGTAAAAGTTTGGTGAGAGACGATTCGCGCTTTTTCAGACTCGTGGCTTTCAGATCGTTTTCTGCCGTTCAGTTTGTGCTTGTTGGTTTGTATCTGCTCTTCAGTGCGTGCAGTCAGTTCGTATCAGAGTTTTCTGTGTGATCTTGCCTGCTCGTTGCTGTTTTTCAGGTCGCTCTTCACAGGCCTTGCTGTTCTTCAGTGCGTTCTGTTACTTCGTTCTGAGCAGCCGACCGTTTTCTAGCCATGTTTCGTATGCGTACTCCTCGTAGAGTTCGTGCTGTGCAGTCCATGAACAGGGTGGGGAGGAGTTCATGGACCAAGAATTGGTTGCTTCAGCGTGACCAGTTCTCTCATATGCCTTTGCTCTGTGAGATCCGTGAGAATAATCCTGATGATTTCAGGAACTTTCTCAGGATGACGGACCCCGTGTTTCACCGTTTGTTGGCTTCGCTGACCCCCTATATCAGCAGGCAGCATACCTGCATGAGGCAAGCCATCACTCCGGAGCAGAGGTTGGTCGCTACCCTGCGGTATTTGGCCACAGGGAGAAGCCTGCAGGACCTCAAGTTCTCGACAGGCATCTCCCCCCAGGCTCTGGGGATCATTATCCCAGAGACCTGTTCTGCCATCATCCAGGTCCTGCAGAAGGAGTATATGAAGGTAAGATTTTTATCCTTTTATATCACATTTTATTGTCTTGAATGTTTGATAATATATTGTATTTCTTTCCTCATTCCCTAATTACCATGCTTGTAATATGCTGTGAATGTCCCCTTTGTCCTCATGCATGCTGGATTTTTATGTAATTATTATTTAAGGTCCTTCATACATATTTGCCCTTCAATAACCTCCCCAGCATGGTGTCTCCTGCCCTATATTCACCTCACGTAGTCACATAACAATGTATTTTATCAGCTCCATAGTAGTGCTTTACCCCAAACACCCCCTAAAATGTTTGGTAATGTTATTTTTGATTTAAATTCAGGCAGAGTGCCAGAGGCTTTTTTTTGTGGTGTCCCCAAATAATTTTTAGTAACTCTCCCTCCCCCAACTGCTAAGTCAGCTGATCCCAATTCTCTATCCTCAATCATCTATCTGCTGACTTTGCCAAACCCATACACACTATACCCACCTCTTTACTGGTCAGATTTATATGGATGAATTCCCCAAAGCATGTAGTGCAAGGGCCTGCCTGTATACTTTCCAATGGTACTGTTTAAAGTTTTTGTATCCTATTATTATCTTGATAGGTAATAGCAGAATGTCCAAATGTCCTCAAATGTGTACAGTGTGTATTTATCTCTTTGTATTCAGACACTTCTTACCTGTCCAGTGGGCTGCCAATAGTGTAACTAAGGAGGGGCTGTTCAAAGTAATACCCATTATTTAGGCATTCATCTCTCAATGAAGTGAAGAGGGTTACCTGTCCAAGATTTCCACACACCCCATAATGTTAGAAATGGCCCATGAGAGGGGGGGGGGGATATGATAGGTGTACCTTATACTTTGGCCTTGTTAAATTCCCCTTAATAAATGCTATCTGGAGGTTGCCCATAATGTTTGTGTCTAATCTGCTTGCCATGTTTCAGAGTAAAAATAGTAATGTTTATTGTTTTTTCCTCAACAGTTTCCTTCCACGCCACAGGAATGGCAGACTGTGGCGTGGAATATGATAGGTGGGGGGGGGAATATGATAGGTGTACCTTATACTTTGGCCTTGTTAAATTCCCCTTAATAAATGCTATCTGGAGGTTGCCCCATAATGTTTGTGTCTAATCTGCTTGCCATGTTTCAGAGTAAAAATAGTAATGTTTATTGTTTTTTCCTCAACAGTTTCCTTCCACGCCACAGGAATGGCAGACTGTGGCCTCCCACTTTGCCGAGCGGTGGGACTTTCCTAACTGCGGAGGGGCAATTGATGGGAAACACGTCCACATCGTCCCACCACCCAACTCGGGGTCGTACTATTATAATTACAAGGGGTTTAATAGTATAGTGATGTTGGCGGTGGTGTCGGCTAATTATGACTTCTTGTATGTGGACGTGGGGAAGAATGGCCGGATGTCCGATGGTGGAGTCATCACCCAGACGGAGTTCTACAGGCGTCTCCAGAATGGCAGCTTGGACTTGCCAGCTCCAGAGGACAATGTTGAAGGACTCCCATTTGTGTTCCTTGCTGATGAAGCATTTGCGCTGGGGGACCACCTGATGCGGCCATTCCCGATGAGGACCCTCACCCCGGAACAGAGGGTTTTTAATTACCGGCTGGCCAGAGCCCGAAGAGTAGTGGAGAACACATTTGGAATCCTGGCCAGCCGGTTCCGCCTATTTCTGACACCTATCCATATGGCGGAGTATAAACTGAACCATATAATACTTGCGTGCTGTGTTCTCCATAACTTTTTACGGAAACATTCGGCCAACTATGCTGGCTCAGTTGAGCCTGAGGCTGGAATCCTACATCAAACCACACTGACGGCGCTTGAAAGTGGTCGTTCTGGCTTGCCCTCCCTGAGTGCCCGTGATGTCCGGTTACGCTACCTGGAGTTCTTTGCGGGTAGGGGGGCTATCAATATGCCAGACAATATGTGAAGCCTTTTTCAAATAAAATAAAAAAAAAAAATCTTTGTGGACATTTACTGCTTGTGTTTGTTTGAGCTGACCCTGACAGAAATGTGTGGAGTCCAGAAAATGTCGTGATTGTGTAACCTTATACAAAGCACTGTTGGCTGTTATTTACTAAATGCAAAAACACATTTCACTACAAGTGCACTTGCAACTGCACTGAAACTGCACTTGTAGTGCAAAGTGGATTTGCCCTTAGGAAATAACCCCCATTTTCTCATAAAACAACAATTACATCACCCCAAAGGTGTTGTAGCGTTGAGACAATAATCCACACATTCTTGATTAACAATCTTTTTAATACCTGCACAATCACATGTGCATTTACCAAAGGTTTTGCTGACAAACCAACATGTTTGTTGTATAACAATTTTTGTGGTGGCATTATCCCAAATCAAAATGTCCATTTTTATAGAAAACAGGCCTGTGTAAAACCAACAAGAAAGACACAAATCTTGATCTTACAAAGTTCACATTTGGTAGAACTTGAAGGCAATATCAGACATGAGTATTTAGGAACTGTGTTTGATATAGCGTTCAGATGGGGGGAAGTCACCCCAGGAAAAGCCAAATTTGGAAGATGCACACAAATTTCCCAATGTCAACATGTGCTACCTGCCATCACGGGGGATCAAGGGATGTGTTTTGGGGGAGCAAGCCCTTCCTCACCGCTACTTTATTATTGAGGAAGGGGTTGCACCCCCAAAACGCGTCCATTAATCTCCCGTGATGGCAGATAGCACATGTTGACACACTGTGTGCATCCTCCAAATTTGGCTTTGGGAAAAATCACAAAAACATTTAGCACATTGTAGCACACAAAAGAAGAAAGTGATTTGGAGGGGTTTTAAACTCGCCCCAAAACATCAATGATGTTTTTATATTTTGGAATAACATCATTGATGTTTTGCTTGATGATTTCCAATTGTAAATTACACCCCATGATCTCCCCGTTCAGGATCTGGGCACTTTCGGATGTGAAAAGATCTTCATCCACAACCTCACGATCACCTAAAAAGAGAGGAACCCCAAAATAAATTTGGTTAAAAAAAAAATGCCGCCATCCATCTCTTATCTGAGCCTGTGGTCGCAGACACTCACCTGTTGTGGTGACTAGTTCCACCACGTCTTCATCCTCCTGCTCAGCTTGTGTTGGGGGGATTTCACCTTCTTCCAGAGGGGGGGGGGCTCTGGTCTCCTCAGATGAGGGGTGTCCTCCGAGTCTTTTCTCCCCTATGTCAAACAAAAATGGTATAATTAGCACACAGATATTTAATGTCAGAACTATAAAGATGAAACATTGCTTGGAAGTGGGGTACAATTTATCTATTTTAGCAGAGTTCCAAGATGTAATTTTTTTAATGCCCTTTGTCAACCTGCAATACTTTACCTGTTTAGTACAAGCTTCACAGATGGAGACCCCCCTATAGTATACACTGGAGCACCTGCGTGGCCCCCCTAATTAAAATGGTGTTCTTTTGTCCCACACTAGTGCTCCAGTGTCCAGATGTGAAAACAGCTGCTGAGTGTCCTCTCCTTACACAGAATCTAGTTTGCATTTCATTCTAGTAACAAAGCCATCTACACAACCCAATTCTTTGAAGACAAGTATAGGGCATCAAAATGGTGGCCAAATGCATATGGGCTAAACAATGGTATTTTATATTTGGAACGAAAAATGTTTGATCCGAACGAATAATGTGCCCATGAACATGAAAGTTGCCATTTTAAACTGTACAACAGTTCCTAAAAGCACATGGAGCAGCACGAACGTAATAAACACAAAAAGAATAGGAACACAGCACAACTACTTACTTTTTTGCAGCACTCTCCGGATCTTTCGGTACTGCTCATGTTCTCGTAATTTCAGGTCCGACCACCGCTTCCTGAGCTGATCTTTCGATCGTCGTACCCCGAATTTCCGGTGCAGACTCCTGACCACTTTCGCCATGATGTTGGCCTTTCGGACATTGGGGTTGGGGTAAGGTCCATACTTTCCATCATAGTCGGACTTCTTCAGGATGTCCACCATTTCCAACATCTCCCCAAAGGACATATTTGAGTCCTTAAATCTCCTTCTGGATCGGGACGTTTCAGGCTCCGGCCTTTCCTCCTCCTCCTCCTCGTTGCTACAATTAGCACGCACCTGCTGTCTATCCGCCATGTGCTCTTCCCCCACTGTGCCGGGGCGGGGAATAGACTAGAAAGAACGTCAGGGGCGGGCGGAGTTATACGCATGCGCAGTGTGTATAAAGCGTAACACACGTGCGTCTTACGTACGATCTGTGAGCTGAGGAAGGAGCATCGGAGACGCCGATCGTGATAACGAAGGTAAGATCTAAACTTGCGCCTATACTGCTTCGAAATTGAAGCCTATATTGTAACAAGATTAGGGAGTTTTGCCTGACATTAGGGTTTGTCTTGTGTTGTGTCTCGCAGAGAAAATGGATGGGTTCAACGACCACAATTTCCTGCCCCTGTTCATAGACAAGTACAGGGAGCTGCCCTGTCTGTGGCAGGTCAGACACCCCCACTATAACCACAAACAGAAGAGGCAGGCAGCGCTGGAGAAACTGCTGGAGTTGGTGAAGCCGGTGGTCCCCATAGCAACCATCCCCTATTTAAAAGCTAAAATTGGTGGCCTGAGGAGCACTTATCTTAGGGAGCGCAAGAAGGTCACGGATTCCCAGAGATCAGGAGCTGGAGCAGATGCCGTTTATGTCCCCAGGCTGTGGTACTACGAGAGACTGCGATTTCTGTCAGACCACACTGAAGTCAGGGAATCCCTCTCTACTCTTCCTTCCACTCTTCCTTCCACCCCAGCTGAGGCTTCCGATATCCAACCTGGGCCTTCCAGCCAGGAAGAAGTGGAGGAGCCCAGCTGGAGCCAGGTATAGCATTCTTCTACAGATTTCAGGACAATAAATAAATGATGTTTACTAGATGTTATTATTGATCACTAACTGCTGATTGAAAAAAGTGTTTTACATATCAATAGACAGTAGTGGGCACCCAAAATTGGGACAAAAATGAAAACTGCTGGGCTCAGAAGGATAGTCTGTTATATTTGTTAACATTCAATTTGCAGCAGTCAGGAGGTGAAAATTGTGTGTGATTGATTGAAAAAATACTAAAACTATGTCCCTTTTTCATACACAGGAAGACCTCAGCCAGGAGGAGGTTGTGGAATGTGGCAGTCAGGAGGAGGTGGGGATTAGTGGCAGCCAGGAGGAGGCGGGGATTAGTGGCAGCCAGGAGGAGGCGGGGCTAAGTGGCAGCCAAGAGAAGCCTGGGACCAGTCGCAGCCTGACTGAGTCTCAGGTCCCTCCCCTCCGCCTTCCATACAAAAGGGCCACGAAGATGACTCCGAGTCCCGTGCAGGATTCAGCGTACAAACTGATCCAGGAGGCTTCTGCGTCCCTACGAGCCTTCCCCAGTCCTGAAGAGGCCTTTGCCTGCATGGCTGCCACCAAATTGCAGGGCATGTAGGAGGGTCAACGCAGGATCTCTGAGGACCTGATTTATAAAGTCCTACGTAAGGGGTTGAGTGGGGAACTAACACCCAAGACCCCCATGGAGATCGACGATCCTCCTCCTCCTCCTCCTGCTGCCACAACTCCACCACCACAGCCACAGTGTGGAAGGAAGCGTGGAAAGAAGACCAAAGAGTGATGACCCTGGGTTCAGTCTGGTCTGACAGAAGATGCAGTCTCTCGTATGACCACAGCCTGGGGACACAGATGTCATCTGCTGCTTTCCGGATCTCTGGGACTTCTGGACCACACTGCCCTCCCTTAGATAAGGACTCCTCAGGCCACCAATTTTGCTTTTAAATAATTGATGTCTGCCCTGGGGGTCCAAGGCTTCACCCACTTCTGCAGTTTCTTCAGCTTTGCCTCCCTCTTTGTTTAGTTGTGAGCCCTTAATAAAATTTTTTAGGTAAATTATACTCCCCTGTGTGTGTTTTCATCCAAAAAGGACAGTTTGTTGGTGACGATTCAGGTACATTTCTAAAGTACAATGTGAAATTAACAAGGGACAATAACACCAAACAATCTCCTACAGATTAAATATAACAACATATCAATGGTGTTGTGGGAACTTGTCACAAAAAACACACACAAACATTTTCGGGAGTACAAATCAAAATCGCAAAAAAAAAAAAAAAATAGAAACACAAAAAAAGAATCTACATTAAAGCCAAAAAAAAAAAAAAAAAAAAATATACAAAAATATGTTGTCAGATGTGAGAAATCAAAATATATTGAGGGAATCCCGATAAATAGTAACGAAATAAGTTTGTGAGAAGTGTGTGTGAATATGAGCATCAAAACTACTTAATTCTTGTCACATTATAAAGAAGAAGAGAGTGCGCTGTATTAAACCATTTTGAACATTGCAGCGAGACGAAAGTGCTGTATCCATTGCGAATGCTAAGTTTACCAGAACGAGCTGTCCCGTCTCGGAATTTCTTCTGAGCATGCGTGGCACTTTGTGCGTCGGAACAGGCCACACATGGTCGGAATTGACGCGATCGGATTTTGTTGTCAGAAAATTTTATCTCCTGCTGTCCAACTTTGTGTGTCGGAAAATCCGATGGAAAATGTCCGATGGAGCCCACACACGGTCGGAATTTCCGACAACACGCTCCGATCAGACATTTTTCATCTGAAAATCCGACCGTGTGTACGGGGCATTATACGCCAATACTTCAATTTTAGCTGCCCCAGAGGGGACAGGGAGGGGGTGGGACGAGCGCCGTCAGGTTACATACAGTGAGAATCCTCTGTTTACTTGGCGGCCTCTGTAATAACAAGTCCCATCTCCTGGGCCGCCATTGGACTACTGTTCTGTCTTCTGTTCATAGGAGATTCTCACTGTATGTAATCTGTCGCCGCTTGTCCCACCCCCCTCCCTGTCCCCTCTAGGCTGCAGATGGGCATCGATCAGTCTGCACTGATGGCATTGGCGAGGCTGCTGCATTGAAGGTAATGGTGAGGCTGCTGCATTGATGGCAATGGTGAGGCTGCTACATCAATGGCAATGGTGAGGCTGCTACATTGATGGCAATGGTGAGGTTGCTGCATTGATGGCACTTGTGAGGCTGCAGATGGGCATTGATCAGGCTGCATTGATGGCAATGGTGAGGCTGCAGATGGGCACTGACCCTTATTTTGCTTTAAAGTTCATTATTTAAAATGTAAGTTTTTTTCCTGAAACTTCCCTCTTAAAATGAATGTGCGTGTTATACGCCGATAAATACGGTATTCGTTTTCTTTATGTTCGACTTTAGGTCGCATGACACCTTTTTTGCAGTTGTGGAACACACAATGTTTATTATCAAAAGCTTCTACACGTGAGAGACTAGTCTTCTACACGTGAGAGATAGCCTCTTTTCTCGCCTTTCTACATATTTTATTATCAAAAGCTTCTACACGTGAGAGACTAGTCTTCTACACGTGAGAGATAGCCTCTTTTCTCACCTTTCTACATATTTTATTATCAAAAGCTTCTACACGTGAGAGACTAGTCTTTCCAGATAGCCTCTTTTCTCACCTTTCTACATATTTTTGGTTCTAGCGCTACACTTTATACCCCCATTTGTACCACAATTAGTCTAATTGTTGTGTTGGCTGCTCACACTTTATAGGTTGGCGCAGTATTTTACTTATCTTTACAGTTGGTTCCACTAGATTTTAGTTAGGGGGTATCAGAATAAAGGGGGCTGAATACAAATGCACCCCACACTTTTCACATATGTATTTGTAAAAAAAAATTGAGAACCATTTATCATTTTCCTTCCGCTTCACAATTATGTGCCACTTTGTGTTGGTCTATCACATAAAATCCCAATTAAATATATTTATGTTTTTGGTTGTAACATGACAAAATGTGGAAAATTTCAAGGGGTGTGAGTTCTTTTTCAAGGCACTGCAATTATTATTTTCCTGCTGATTTTTTTTTTTTTTTTTTGCACAATTTTTTAAATGAATAATAAATAAAACTTGTTTTGTTTGTTAATATTTTTACACCTTTAATATATATTTACATGTTTCACATTAAAAAAAAATGCAAAATGTAAAAAAAAAAAAAAAAAAATTATTATTTTCATTTGTAAGTTTTCAGTGCTTTTTACCATTGCTGACAGCTGAAGTGTAAAGAAAAAAGTTGCGGTAGGTATCGGTAATTGGTATCGGCGAGTAGTAAAAAAAAAAAAGTATCGGTACTCGTTGTAAGAAAATGGTATCCTTGTATCTCTATCAATTTTACCAGACAATGCCATCATTTTCTTACAAGACATTGACCTGAACTGTTATCTTTCCAAACTGAAACACACCCGGGTCATAAAAACTCCCACAGCTATTTTAACCTGTGACTTGGAGAGCGAATGACTTGTAATGAGATCAGGGTTGTACTTGTGGTATCTGGCAAGAAAAAGAAAAATATAGAATTTTTTTTTTTCTCCTAGAAGAACCCGGCTTACATTGGGTCAGTGCACTGTAAACATTTTCATAAAAAGATCTGTATTTCTCATGTAACTTGGAGACAAATTCATCACAGCTGGAGGCAAGGAATGCATCTCTTGCTCATGGAATTCAATTAGTCATTGCTTCTACAATAGAAAAATTATGAAGTTGCCTGAAGTTGGGGTGGAGGAACTTGTCTGGTCTGACTTCAGAACACCTTTGGATATAAGTGGTGAACCACAAGGAGAAATTTCTTTATTATTCTCACTGAAGTGTTGCCAACATCCCAAACATTTGTTAAATCGAAAACCCTAAAAAAGGGAGATGAGTTCCCCCCGGGACACTTGGACTTTATGGGCGAACAGAAAAAGTATCATGTATAAAATATATCATGTATTTAGAAAAAATTGTTTTAAAAACACATGTGTAATGACAAACACAGCAACAGTTTGTATAATACATCAAAAGTCAAAAAATGCTTGTAGTAAATTATTACAAATTCCAATGAACGTGGATTTTCTCCTTTTGGCCTGACATGTTTAAGGAAAATGATCCCTTCCTCAGAGGCAATTATAGGAGAGGGTACAAATACATTCAACATTCAATTGTAAATGATTTTCATGTAAGTACTTTAAAATCAAAATTTCATAGAAAGATAAATTTGCCGTTATTTGTCCGTAAGAAGGCGATGAACCCCGTCTGGGCTCGGAACAGCCCTCACAAAGGTCCCCACGGAGCAGCCCTCATGGCATAGCCACAGAAAGAATCTTAGGGTGGGTGTATGGACACACGTGGCTGAGACGTTGTTGGTCCCTTTGGGATGAATTTGAGCAGAGACTGCGAGCCAGGCCTTCTCGTCCAACATCAGTGCCTGACCTCACAAATGCGCTTCTGGAAGAATGGTCAGACATTCCTATAGACACACTCCTAAACCTTGTGGACGGCCTTCCCAGAAGAGTTGAAGCTGTTATAGCTGCAAATGGTGGGCCAACTCAATATTGAACCCTACGGACTAAGACTGCCGTTAAAGTTTCATGTGCGTGTAAAGGCAGGCGTCCCAATACTTTTGACAATAGAGTGTATTTACATGCTACACGGTATGGCCAGTACCTCTGTAATAATAAAAATATATACCGTATATTTCTTTGTCAGATGTATTTATGCGTTATTATTTAATATTGTTTTTGAACTTTAGAACATCCCTGTCGAAAAATTCGTATTTTTAAAACGCGTCAGCGGTTCACGCTATGTATATTTGTCAGCCACGTTTATGTTCGGCTTGTAATACTGTGTTTTTCTCATTGTACTGTCCGTAAAATTGTAATTTTTAGATCTATAGACCTCTTTTTAGTGTACTTTGTCTAGTGTGCCAATAATTGTCCCGTTTGCTTCTCTGGAGGGTATTTATTTCACTTTCTAGTCATGGAAAACAAAAACGCTCCTTCCATAGATCGCCTCCAACGTGTCACTGTGGCCGGTGCTGCTTCCTCTCTTTCCACATATAAGAATGTCAATGTGACACCAAACTATTCCACAATCTAACTTCCATAAAGCAGAACTAAAGTATCTTAAAAAAAAAATTGCGGGAGGAAAAATGAGCATGTTTGCACACCCTTATTTAACTACTTCAGTTCTGGAAGATATACCACCCTCCCCCCTTCATGACCAGGCCATTTTTTGCATTACTTTAACTGACAATTGCGCGGTCGTGCGACGCTGTACCCAAATAAAATTATTTTCCTTCTTTTCCCCACAAATAGAGCTTTCTTTTGGTGGTATTTGATCACCTCTGCGGTTTTATTTTTTGCGCTATAAACAAAAAAAAGACAATTTCAAAAAAAAAAAAACAATATTTTTTTACTTGCTTCTATAAAATATATCCAATAAAAAAAATGTAAAAAAAATTAACTTTTTTCATCAATTTAGGCCAATATGTATTTTGCTACATATATTTGGTAAAAAAAAAAAATCCATAATAAGCGTATAGTGATTGGTTTGTGCAAAAGTTTTAGCGGCCACAAACTATGGGATACTTTTATTTATTTATTTTTATTTGGTTTTTTTACTAGTAATGGCGGCGATCAGCGACTTATAGCGGGACTGCAATATTGTGACGGACAAGTCGGACACCTGACACTTTTGACACTTTTTGGGGACCAGTGATACTAATACAGTGATCAGTGCTAAAAAAAATATGCACTGTCACTGTACTAATGACACTGGCGGGAAGGGATTAACATCAGGGACGATCAAAGGCGACCTCGCTCTATAACAACCAGGTTTTATTTTTTACATTTTAGCTGTCAGTGATGGAATCCTGCTGACAGCTGAAAGAACGGAGCCTGAAAGTATCTGTTTCAGGTATCGGTGAATTTGCATGAGTACCAATATTCGTGTAAATGCTTAGAATTGGCACCGATACTGGTATCGGTGCAACCCTAGCCTCAGGTGATACACAGAGATGAAACAAATCCTCCTACATAAGCTGTACCTGTTTATCTGCAGTCTTCGCTTCTCTACATCAAGTGCTGAAGTTATAAAGCTTGTCTGAGAGTTCAGAAAAAAATGGGGTGGAGAGCAGAAGTTACACACTGAAGAGTTCAGTGAGGAGAGCTCTGAGAGCTGATTGGAGGGAAGAGACACACCTCCCTTAACACAGCACACAGAAACAGAGATGAGGCTGTCAATCTGCTGGAGGTCCCTCCCCTGTCACCATTTTTCTCTTGGTGTCAGGAAAACTTGTCAGAAGTGATTCATGCTGATAGCAGAGGAAGGAGGCAGCAGACAGAAATGACACTTAGTGCTCTGGACTGAGACAAGTACACACTATAGAGGGATACGCTTTGTTCATATTTCATGTCTGAGACTTTAACTTTTATTCAAGACTATGCTGACATTCTCCAGCAGTCTGTCTTTGATGCAGGATTCTTAGTTATGCTTCTTCTACATATGGCTCGGTTTATGAAGCTTTTATCCAAGCACGTGACTTTTTTCTATCGATATCACTGCATTATGTCAGACTGCATCAAGCCTCATCCCTGGAGAGCTGGAAATTCCAGAAGCTCTGTTTTTCCATAGACCGTAAATCCAAAAGCGAAAGCCAGTTCTTGCAATGCGTTTTCAATGTAGCATGAAGCAGAGACTCCCAAGCAGGATAGTGTCTTCAAAACAAATTTATAGGAAGTTATATAATATCCAGAAAGGAACCGGCTGACAGGAAGCCGCACACAATAAATCAATTGTGCAAAAGAAATAATGAAATACAATAAAATAAACTGCACTAATCAAGTGTTAATATAGGTATCATAAGGTCAGTGGTACCAATCAAAAGTGAAAAACAAGAAATATATATATATATATATATATATATATATAAACAATGTATTAGCATATTATTTGTGAAAAAAAATGCCACTTAAATGCACATCATCACGATGCAACCTCCATCAAACATAGAATGTCATAATGTGCTCTTCCCTGTGCATGTCAAAAAATCATAAAAGTGGTGATGTTGCTGTGCTATTCAGACACCCAGGACTGTGCTTCCACCACCAGGGGAGAGGGGTAGGTAGATTGGTGGGCCAGAACGAGGCTATACACACACACACTTGACCTCATGATGACGGGGTTTTGACATTGCCTCCTTGCCATTGGCGGGTTAGAGTGAGGTGATGTACGCACGCTGTCCCTCGTGGTGTTCTAACATCCAGCTTCTATTTATCGTTTAATTATCTTTTTACTATACATAGCGCAGTGTGGGCGAGCAGGCCTATACCCCAGTAGAAGTCCCATAGGACGAAACGCGTTGGGTCTCTGTCTGCTAAGCTATGCACATTGCGCCAAATTTTATGAATTCATCTGTGATCACATTTTTAAAGCATACATCCTAAAGGATGTCTGTATTCTTTATCAATAAATCCATACGTTATTTTTGATCGACACCATATGGAAGCCTTCCTTTTTGTTTTCTATGATTACCTTTTACCCACTGCTGGAGAAAAATCTTTGAAGACACCACACTAGATCAGGAGATTGTGGTTGCTTTCCGGCTCATGATACGTTCCGCCCATCCCAGTTCTGAGATCGTGTGCCTACATCTTTTCCACCATTGAAGATCACAATTTTGGACTTGGGTGTCCTTACATGTCTGTTTGACTCTCCGCCGCTGGCGTGTGTGTCCATGCCCTCTGGTACCTACCCCACTCCCCTGGTGGTGGAAGCACAGTCCTGGGTGTCTGAATAGCACGGCAACATCACCACTTTTATGATTTTTTGACATGCATGTGGAAGAGCATATTATGACATTCTATGTTTGATGGACTTTGCATCGTGATGATGTGCATTTAAGTGGCATTTTTACACAAATAATATGCTACTACATTGTTTACATATATATATATATATATATATATATATATATATATATATATATATATATATAATTTCTTGTTTTTCACTTTTGATTGGTACCATAACCATCTTATGTTTAATGCACTGACCTTATGATACCTATATTAACACTGGATTAGTGCAGTTTATTTTATTTCATTTTATATTCATTATTTCTTTTGCACAATTGATTATTGTGTGCGGCTTCCTGTCAGCCTGTTCCTTTCTAGATATTATATATATTTATAGCACTGCACTTTTGTTTCATATTTTTTTTCTCAGAGAATAGGTGCAAGAACTCCCCCCTTATGAGTCACCCTTTGTCTCTGCCCCTACCCACCTCTGAGCATGGTCTCTTGGCGCCACCCCCTACCCACCTCCCAGTAGTGCCCTTTTTCAGAGAATACAGAGCCAACAGCCAAGTATCATTTTGTGCTACTTAGTCATTTGTATGGAATTTGATAGACCCCCATCCCAGCAACAATAGACCCCCCACACAACAACCACCTCCCCCCAGCAACAATGGACCCCCCCGCAGCAAAATACCACCCCAGCAACAATAGACCCCTAGCAGCAACAACAGATCTCCCAACAGCAACAATAGGCTGCCCCCACAACAGTAGATCCCCCCCAGCAACAATTGACCCCCCAGCAACATAAGACCCCCCCCAGCCAATAACAATAGACCTACTCAGCAAAAATAGACCCCCCCCAAAAAAAATGCCAGTGACGTCACCGACCCAGCATGCACCGGTCAGTGACGTCACAAGGAGGGAGGTGCCACCAGGTGATGTCACCAGGTGGCCCTGCCCCTTACCTATTTAAGAACTGTCAAGCGGCGGAGAGGGCATTCGCCGGTTAGCCTTCGTTGCAGGCAGAGCGTTTTTGGGTTTTTTTCGGGTGCGGCGGGGGGCGTCGTAATTGAAGAATCTACATCCTGGGACATTTTTTTTTGTTTTTTTAATAAAGGAATTGTCAAAAACTTCCTGTCTCTATTTATTTTTGACAATGTACCCCTACTCATTCCCATATGGAGGGGGCCGGGATCTGAGGACCACCTTCATTAAAGGTTCCCCTTAAAATCTATACCAGACCCAAAGGGCCTGGTATGGATGCGGGGGGGCCTCACGCCAATTTTTTCATTTTTGTATTGCTGGAAATGGTATTGTATTGCCATCAATTTAAATGTCTTTTTTTTTTTTTTTTTTTTATAAATGTCAATTTTGCTGCAGTGGGTCCTATACACGGATGAGATGCGCCACTTTACAGGCAGACTAAAGGACCCCCCCCCCCCCCTCCCCCAGGCACTATATTTAAAAGGATTATTTTTATTGTTTAACTTTAAGCATCATTAAAATCACTGCTTCTGTAAAAACGATCTTTTTTTAAAAAAATATTTTTTGCATTGGTACATGTTCCCTAGGGCACTACCTGGACCCCCATACCCCTTTTATGGCCAATAACTTGCATATAAGTCTTCAAAATGGGCACTTCTGATTTTTCAAGTTCAGGTCCCATAGACTTTAACAGGGTTCGCGGTTGGGGGTCTGAACTTTTGCAATGTTCTAGAGTTCTGGTTGTAAACCAAGCTGGGGAGGTGTTTGGCCCAACTCTATTTGTAATTAAATTTGTATATGCATTAATGCTGCACAATGACCATGCTTTGCTCCTTTCTCTTATTGCATGTTTATCAGTCTACAGGCTCTCTTTGTGGTCAGTTGATTTTTTTCTCAGCAGCCTTTTTACAGGGACTTTGACACCACTCCCTGATGTTAGTCATTAGAATGACAATCTGATAATTATTATACAGGATTTATACAGGATTTATACAGCACCAACAGTTTACGTAGAGCTTTACAACTTGAGGTTAGACAGTACAAATCCAATACACTTTAATACAGTAGGAATCAGAGGGCCCTGCTCCTTGGAGCTTACAATCTAAAAGGGAAGGTTAAGAGATACAAGAGGTAATAACCGTGGCCGTGTGCTGATTGAGAAGATAAATGTACAGTTGTTAGGTGGGGGCCAGATAGGCTTCTTTGAAGAGATGAATTTTTAGGGATCTGAAAGTGGATAAAGTAGGAGAAAATCGGATAAATTGGGGTAGAGCATTCCAGAGGATGGGAGAGGCTCTGGAAAAGTCCTGAAGGTGAGCATGGGATGAGGTGACAAGGGAGTTTGAGAGTAGGAGGTCTTGGGAAGAGCGAAGAGAATGATTAGGTTGGTATTTTGAGACTAGGTTAGTGATGTAACTGGGGGCCAGGTTGTGGATGGCTTTGTAAGTTATAGTTAGTGTCTTGAATTTAATTTGTTGGTTGAGTGGCAGCCAATGGAGGGACTGGCAGAGGGGTATAGCAGACGCTGAGTGGTTTGTGAGGTGGATGAGCCTGGCAGCAGCGTAATGATGGACTGAAATGGGGATAGCCTATTTAGAGGTAAGCCAATGAGGAGGGAGTTGCAGTAGTCGAGTCGAGAGATGACCAGGGAGTGGATTAGAAGCTTTGTGGTGACATTGGTTAGGAAGGGGCGTATCTTGGAGATGCTGAGGAGGTTGGGGCGGCAAAGTTTGGATAGCGATAGGATGTGGGGCCAAAAGGTTAGTTCAGAGTCCAGGATTACACCTAGGACCTTAGCATGGGAAGGCAAGTTGATAGTTGAGTCATTGATATTGACAGAGAAATCAGGGGAAGTGGCACCCGAGGGAGGAAATTCCATGAGCTCAGTTTTGGATAGATTGAGTTTGAGGAAGTGATATGACATCCAGGCTGATATGTCTGCTAGTATATGTCTGAGAAAAGGAGAGGTCCAAGAACAGAACCTTGGGGGGGCCCCAATGGAGAAAGGAAGAGGAGAGGTTGAAGTAGAGTTGTAAGTGACACTGAAGGAGCAGTGGGATAGGTAGGATGAGAACTAGCAAAGAGTACAGTCATGAGGACCAAAAGAGTGAAGTTTATTGAGGTGGAGGGGGTGGTCCACTGTGTCAAAGCCAGCAGAGAGATCCAGGAGAAGTAGTAGTATTGTTCCGCTGGTTTTAGCCGTTAGTAGGTCATTTGAGAGTTTAAGGAGAGCAGTTTCCGTGGAGTGTTGAGGGCGAAATCCGGACTGAAGGGGATCAAGAAGTTTATTCATGGTCAGATGGTCGCTCAGTCGGTTGTAGACCAGTCTTTCAAGAAGTTTGGAGGAGAAGGCGAGTAAGGAGATGGGACGTAGGTTGTTAAGATTGGTGGGGTCCAGTGAGGGCTTTTTAAGTATGGGGTGACTAGCGCATGTTTTACAGAGTTTGGGAAGATGCCACAAAAGAGGGAGAGGTTGAAAATGTGAGTTAGAGAGTGTAGGATTGAGTCAGAGGGTGAGCGTAGCATTTGTGAGGGAGCAGGATCCAGGGGGCAGGTGGTTAGATGAGTGTTAGATAAAAGTTTAGCAACCTCATTAATAGTAGCAGGGTTGAATGAGAAGAAATGATTGTATCTGTGGACATGGGATGTTGCATGGGGGAGGTTTTTGCTCATTGGATATCTCCTCATGAATTGTATCAATCTTATTTTTGAAGTGATTGGCGATCTCCTGGGCAGTGACTGAGTTAGAGGGTGGAGGCAATGGAGGACAGAGTAGAGTGTTGAAGGTAGAGAAGAGTTGATGTGGACTGGATGAGAAGGTGTCAATGAGTGTGATAAAGTAGGTCTGTTTGGCAGTGTGAAGGCAGGAATAGTATTTTAGGAGGGCAGATTTATCTTGTGTGAATTCCTGGAACTTAGTCTTATGCCACAGGCACTCAAGAGCGCGGCTACGTTTTCTGAGACTTCTGGTGTCACCTGTTTTCCAGGGTTGTAGCAGTCGGGGCCTAATTCTGCATGTAGTGAGGGGGGCAAGCTTATCTAGGGAGGAAGAAAGTGAGCTGTTGTAGATGAAAGTGGTTAGGTTGGGGCAGGACAGGGGTGAGATTTTGTCATAGAGGTGATTAGTAGCAGAGTAGAGAAGAGAAGGGTTGAGGTGGCAAAGGTTTCTACGTGTAACTGTTAGGCGGTTGGAGGGAGAGGAGGTGGAAGATAGGGAGAGAGCAAAACAAATAAGGTGGTGATCAGAGAGTGGGAGTGGAAAGGTTGCACAGATAGGAGAAGACAAGGTCAAGGGTGTTGCCGTTGGAGTGAGTAGGAGCCTGTATCCATTGCTTTAGGTCAGTAGATGAGGTTAGACTGAGAAGTTTAGAAGTAATAGTAGTGTTAATGTTAACTGGGATGTTGAAGTCACCGAGAACAAATGTGGGGATTTCAGAAGAGAGAAAGTAGGGTAGCCAGGCAGAGAAGTCATCAAGGAAGGCTGATACTTGTCCAGGGGGCCAGTAGATGACAGCAATCCTTAGAGAAATGGGAGAGAATAGACAAATGCAATCTGCCTCAAAAGAGGAGAGTGTCAGAGAGGGAGGTGGGTGAAGTACCTGATAGATGCTGCATGGGGCTAGAAGGATTCCCAATCCACCTCTCTTCCGTGCACTTGGTCTGGGGGAGTGAGTCCAGAGAAGGCCACAATGGGAGAGGGAAGCAGGAGAAGTAGTATCTGATTCATGAAGCCAGGTTTCAGTAATGGCAAGTAGGTTAAAAGAATTTGTGATAAAGAGGTTGTGGAGGGCGGTGAGTTTGTTACAGACAGAGCGTGCATTCCAAAGGGCACAGGTTTTGGAAAAAAGAGGAATAGAGACTAAGTTCTGTGGGTTGTGGCTGCTGCCAGAGGGTGTAGGGGGATGGGAGCGTTGGGCAAAGATAGATGATGGCGGCCCAGGGTTTGGGGATATGTCTCCAGAGGTTAGGAGAAGCAGGAGGGTGAGGGAGGTAATGTGGGAGTGTGATTTATATGAAGGGGCATGCCTCAGAGTACTGGAGGTTTTATCAGTATATGGATGTAGAATGAGCAAGAGTTGGTAGGAGCAGTAGTAGGGAGCGAACAGAAGGCAGGGTGATATGTATAAGCAGGGGGGTGGAGAAGAGGGGTGAAGGTAAGAGAGTTTGAGGAGAGAGGATACAAGTGTCAGAAGGAATGGTAGAGAGCGCATGTTACAGAGAGATAGAGAAGGCCACATACACAGAAAGAACAAGCTGATACCAATTTCATTTAAAGGTGGAAGATGTGGTTGAGCTGACACATAACTGTGGAGAGATAGAGAAGGAATGTTCAGATGAGGCAGAACATCAAGCAGAGATTGAAGTGCATATCACTTGTAGAAAGAATCACCTAGAGAAAGAAGCCTTAAGGACAGAAGCCCCTGCAATGTGCTTCCCCAGCAGTTGAAAAGTATTGAAAATTAGACATGTGCGCCGTCAATAAATTTGTTTTGTTTCGTTCCATTCCGTTTCGTTTTAGAATTGATTCGTATTTCGTGTCCGAAATTCAATTTGGATTCGTACCAAATACGAATTTTCGTTAGGTCGTTAACTTTTCGTAACAATTACGAATGTTCGTTATGATGAATTTATCATTATGAGGGGTTCCCACCATCCCTGTGCAGAGTTCCCAGGTCTGTACACCCGCTGTGCCCATTATGAGGGGCTCCCACCATCCCTGTGCTGTGCTGACTTCCTGGGTTTTTAACTTTTAGGTTCGTTAACTTTTCATAACAATTATGAATGTTTGTTATGATGAATTTATCAATATGAGGGGCTCCCACCATCCCTGTGCTGTGCTGACTTCCTAGGGTTTTTTACTTCATCATAACAGATAATCGTAATTAACGAACATTCTTATTTTGTGCGATTCTGTTGTAACGGAATTTGGATCCGAAGTTTGTAAACGAAATTTCGTATTTCGTACAAAATTTGTATGCATAAAAATTTGCATTTTGGATCCTCAGGAATGTACGAATTTCCGAAAATTCGAACGAATGTCCGATTCGTACGAAACTAATCGCACATGTCTATTGAAAATATGGAACAGCAAAGGGCTGAACTATTGGCCCTGTATTGAAATAGACTTCATTGGACTTCTAGAAAGGGATCGGTATTCGTAGGTTGTGGGTTTGTGTCCCACCACCATATTTTAAAGATGGATGAGGTTCTAGTGTAGGGCAGCAGCATTGTGTGCCTTCGGCCTCATTCACATGGGCGATTACTGGCATGCCTCAAGCAGGGCCTTGTTTTGCAAGCGTGAAGTTGCACAGATGTTCCATGCTTTCCCAAGTCGGTGGTCCCATAAATGTCTATTGGGATAATAGCAGCTGCAAGGACACAGGGACTATGTTCCACCCAGAGTGAGTTCAGGGAGACACAACCACAGTGGCACAGATGTAAAAAGTTCCACCCAAGCACTTAAACACTCCCCCCCCCCCCCCCCAGAAAAAGTTTCAGCCCCAACACCCCCACTTTCACACGAACGTAAATGCCCGCGTTGGGGGCACCTATGAAAATGCTGACACGTTACATATGGCTGTGCACACCGGAGTCAGAGCAATAATTCTAGGCTCATTATTCACAGTTAACTCTAAACTGATGACCTGTAGAGGCTTTTAAAGCATCGCCTATGGAAAATATCGGGTATACGTTTGTCACCATTTCATGGGTGCACGCAATTTTAACGTTGACACGTTGGGTATATTTACTATTTATTTATATTTATATATTTACTCACTGCAACCTTATCTTTTATGTTTTACAAAGAAAAATTGGGTAATTTGTGTTTGTTTGCCCTAAAATTAACCACTGGACATTCAACATATAGCACAATGGCAGCAAAGGTGTCCAGTGCGTCCCCTCACCAGTATTCCAACAGTACAAACAAATGGCCACTGCCCCCACCTATAACTGGCCTTTGAGCAAGGAGCACATGGAAGGACAACGCGTGTAAAACAAAACCAAAGAAATTTAGAGTTAAGACTACAGAAAATACTGGGGTGCCTTGACTTATGTATGTATTTGCAAATGTGTGCAAACTAAACCCCTGTTTTTAACGCATACTGTTACAGGATTGGTTGGTTGGTTAGCAGGCTGGTCGGTAAATTGAGCCGGGAATTTCTTTGCTTTTGTTTTGTCACTATTTTATTCTCTAGGGGTGTCTGCTTTCAGAAAAAAAAATATAATAAAATAATATTTTGGGGGATTTTATGTAATCAGGCCTAAAATTATTATTTTTTTTTTTAAACATGTAAACCAAAAATGCCTCTGGCAATGAAAGGATTAAGCCGAAAGTTCAGTCGGGCTTTCATTTTTTTCATGCAGGCATTTTTTTTTTTCTTTAAATAGCGCCCGAGTGACCTTAGGCTGGCCATAGACGAGTCGGAAACCAAACGAAAATTTTGGTCATTTGTTTTTCGCATCATTCGGGTGCCAGCTGCATAATTTTCGTGTCGCAATCGCGAGTGCCTGGTCCAACATGCTGGATTTTGTTTAAAAAAAAAAATCAAACAAACGATGGCACAATCCTGTACGCCATTTCTGTTTTTCGATCAACGTTCGGTTCTCGACTCGTCTATGGACTGCCTTAACATCTTCCCGCTCGACCTATAGCAAAATGGCGGGCGGTTCTCAATGGACGTCATATCACCCCCTTCAGGACAAGGAGTGCAGCGTGGCGATCGTTGGTGTGGTGTGTCGCTCAGACACACCGCATCTCCGATCACAGTAAAGAACCTATGACGTCAGCTCTAGACCAGTATAAATAGAAAGTGCCGGTTATCGCCATTCCTCTAATTACGCTGACAGTGCATGAGTAGAGGAGAGTGCATTGATTATCAGTGCAGCCCCATCAGCGATGCCTGCCAGTTCCCACCAGTGGTGCCAATCAGTGCCCCTCAGTGCTGCCTCTAGGTGCCCATCAGTGCTGCCTGTCAGTGGCTCCTCATCAGTGCCGCCCATCAGTGCTGCTTATTAGTGGCGTCTATCAGTGCCCATAAAGGCTGCCCATTAGTGGTGCCAATCAGTGCCCATCAGTGCTGCCTTTTAGTGCCCATCAGTGATGCCTGTCAGTGCCTCCTCATCAGTGACCATCAGTGCCGCCCATCAGTGCTGCTTATTGGCGCCCAGCAGTGGCCATAAACGCTGCCCATCTGTGCCGCCTATTAGTGCCCATCAGTGCCCATAAAGGCTGTCCATCAGTGCCACGTATCAGTGCCCATCTGTGCTGCATATCAGTGCCAACTATCAGTGCCCGTCAGTGCAGTCTCATCAGCGCACATCAGTGAAGGAGAAAAATTACTTATTTACAAATGTAGCACTGCCCCCTTGGGGGTTGCTTAGAATTGCATGTTCATCTGCGCCACTTTGACCCTGTGAACTTTCCAGCCCTCCTGACACTCTAGGTTCAGACATGCTGTATCTACTTTTAAATAATACATACATGATATACACGAAACGCGTCGGACAATTTGTAATGCAAACACACATACCATCAACTCAGAACATTTTTCATCAATCTATCATGGTTTTGTTGTTTGACAAACATTTTTTATTTTCATTGCAAGTGCTGCATTTATGTATTTATATGTTATTACTGCATTTATTTACGTATCAGTTGAGACCATCATGTGGCGTCTAGTAGATATATACTTGTATCCTTGATTCCTATATTGCATGCGCATACATATGTGTGTGTGACAAATTATGAAATGACATTTATTACAATGTTTTTCATCATGTGGTTATTTTCTACTGACATGCTTTATATAATTCTGTATGACCAATAAATATGCATTTTATCTCATCAACCTCCACCTTGTCCTCTGGCCTCATTTAAAGTCCCACACTTCCCATTTTATTGTTTAAATAATACACCGACACAATGCAAGTTTATTCGTTCTCTCTGGTTTTACTCATTCAAAGGGAGAGTCGTGTAACAGGATATTATTCAGCTAAGTCCTGGGTAAACAGCCAAAACTCAGTTGAAAAGGTCCCATGAGGCAAGTAAAAAACAGCATGGAATCAAAAATATAAAATAGCAATACACATAGAAGCAGACAATAAATGAATATCTAAGGAAAACTACTACTTTCTGTATATACTTTTACTGCTAAACAGAGGACCCCAGAATGGCTTATTTTACCTTTAATCCTAATCAGAGACTAGCTGTTCTAGATCTTAGGGGTGTGTCCCTTTAAATAGCAATAGGATAACAGTGTCCAAGATGCAAGGCCTTGCATTTATCTTCACCGCCATGTTGGAGCTCATAGAACAAGAATCCTGAGTGTGGCACAGTGATGTGTAATCAAAGCAAGCAGTTGTGCCTGGCTAGTTGTAATCCTTAGGGTAATTCCAGGTGTAAGGTGTCTGTATACAGTGTTCTGTGAGATAAGATAAGGCAAATCCAGGTGTGAGGTGTCTATATACAGTGTTCTGTGAGATAAGATAAGGCAAATCCAGGTGTGAGGTGTCTATATACAGTGTTCTGTGAGATAGGATAAGGCAAATCCAGGTGTGAGGTGTCTATTTATAGTTTTCTGTGAAATAAGATAAGGCAATTCCAGGTGTGAGGTGTCTATATACAGTGTTCTGTGAGATAAGATAAGGCAATTCCAGATGTAAGGTGTCTATATACAGTGTTCTGTGAGATAAGATAAGGCAATTCCAGGTGTGAGGTGTCTATATACAGTGTTCTGTGAACTAAGATCAAGTAGAGATTGTATTGGCGGAGCAGATGCCCTCTCACCAAACTGAAGAACAGAATAGGAACCTCCTGAAGAGTGATCCAAGTCGGTGCATCCTTCTGCAGAACGGGCAGAGATGCCGGACCAGCTGCTAGGATGGTGAGTCGTCTGATCTGGCTGGTTACTGTGAGGCTGCAGTGATGCCCCTTCATGTAGCAAGCGGCGTTGGACCAGCCTGGGTCGGAGCTAGGATCGCCATTTTGCTGTGTGGTAGGTCGTAGTCCTCTCGCACAGCAGCTGAGGGGTGTTTACTTGATGGAGAGTTTAGGCCTAATCAGCTGACCCTTTTAAAGGTTCTCCCACAGTTCTTTCTCTGGAGCAGATGGCATGCTGGGATGTGTAGTCCAGGGTAGACATGTGCATTGACAAAAAATGTGTTCATTTTTCGTTTCATTCATTTTTTTGCTTTTTTCGGAAATTTGGAAATTGGAAAATTTGGAAATCCGAAAATTCGAATTTTCGCATTTTCGAATTTCCGAATTTTCAAATTTCCAAATTTTCGAATTCTGAATTTTCAAATTTCTGAATTTCCAAATTTCCCAAAATTTTCCAATTTGGAATTTCAGAAATTTTGAATTTCCGAAATTTCAAATTTTTCGGAATTCAGAATTCTCCAATTTCCGAAATTTGGAAATTTGAACATTCGGAAATTGAAAAATTTGGGAATTTCAGAAAAACTAATTTGGGACTAAATGAATTGCACATATCTAGTCCAGGGATAGTTCTGCAGATCCAGGATTTCTGTTTAGGAGTCTACAGTCCCCAAACTGCTGCTGGGCTCAGGAAGACGATGCAAGTGTTTTTTAGGCCCATCACTAGAGGAGCACAGAGACGGTCTAAGAAAGGAGAGGGGGGTCTGCAGTGCCAGATAACTAACTGTAGTCCGCTGTCGGCTACAGAAAATTTTGTAACATCATAGGCGTTGCCAGGGGGTGGCTATCGAGGCTGGAGCCCCGAATCTGGAGCCCATAGCCCAGAGTCTCTTGCCGCAGGGTCGCAGCTGCGGCTGCATTAGGGGTGGAGGAGAGAGACAAGCAGGTGGACGAGTAGAGATGACATCATCTCTCTCTGCCCGCTCCACCACTCTTCCGCCCTCACAGCTGGGCCACTTCAATGTGGGAGCGATGTGCGGCGGGGAGCAGAGAGATGACATCATCTCGCACTGCCCACCACACATCAGCGCTCTTCCGCTCTCACATCGCGGGCCTCTTCAATGTCAGAGATGTGGCGGGGAGCAGAGAGATTACATCATCTCTCACTGCCCGCCCCGCATCTCCGCTCTCCTGCCCTCACTAAATGGACCAGTGCTGCCAGTCTGCCACCAATGTAGCAACAATGCACATTTGGTGGCACTGGCTGGCATGGTAAGTGACAATCCACGACAATCCACATTAGTTGGCAAGTGACAGCCCACATCTAGTGGCAGGTGACGTGGCAAGTGACAATCTGCTAATGGTGGCAGGTGACGTGGCAAGTAACAATCCACATCAGTTGGCAAGTGGCAATCCGCATCAGGTGGCAGGTGATGCGGCAAGTAACAATCTGCAAGTGACGTGGCAAGTGACAATCTGCAAATGGTAGCAAGTGACGTGGCAAGTAACAATCTGCAAATGGTGGCAAGTGACGTGGCAAGTGACAATCTGCAAATGGTGGCAGGTGACGTGACAAGTGACGTGGCAAGTGACAATCTGCAAATGGTGGTAGGTGACGTGGCAAGTGACAGTCCACATCAGGTGGCAGGTGACGTGACAATCTGCAAATGGTGGCAGGTGACATGACAAGTGACGTGGCAAGCGACAATCTGCAAATGGTGGCAAGTGGCAATCTGCAAATGGTGGCAAGTGACAATCTGCAAATGGTGCAAGTGACGTGGCAAGTGACAATCCACATCTGGTGGCAGGCGACATGGCAAGTGACAATCAACATCTAGTGGCAGGTGACGGTGGCAAGTTAAAAAGCTGCATCTGGTGGCAGGAGATGTGGCAAGTGACACGCTGCATCTGGTGACAGGCAACGGTGGCAAGTTACACGCCCAAGGCTCCCACTGATTCTGCATTATGGTGAGTTGAACCCCTTCATTATATATTAGAATGTAATAATGGAGACAATGCGCTTCGATCATCCTGACACCATATCAACCACGGTGCCATGATGATTGAAACGCCAACACCAGCCTTTGCCCACTAAAAATTGCTTACCACCGGCCTGCCCCCCACCCCAAGCCTGCAAAAAGGTTGCCGACCGCTGCTATGGGCTCTAGCCCCAGATCTTTTGCAGACCTCCTAGCAAAGCCCCTGGTTGGCATCAATCTGCCTCAAGTAATCCGAGTATGTAATAAAGTCAGATCGGAAATCCTTTAGAAGCACGCCCTGCAGACATCATACACACAATCTGCCATGTCCCTCTATCACAGGCAGGATACCTTTAAATAGAACACATACTGCCATAAACCAGTGGCTGACTAATGTTTTTCCCCTCCCGTACAGTTGTACTGTGATCGTTGGGTCTTGGGAACATACATAATGCCTGTTGGAGAGGAAAAAGACCCTTTTAGACTGACAATAATTACAGTAATAGCTGAACACAGACACAACAATGTTTTCTCTCTGATATGAAAGCAAATGACAAAACCAGCCAAGGAAAAGATTACGGCAACGCATGACCACCTGCCACGAACCCAATGCTTTAATCACTTACAGACCCCAAGATTATCCCCCTTTAATGACCAGGCCACGTTTTGCGATTCGGCACTGCGTCGCTTTAACTGACAATTGCGGTCTCGTGCGACGTTGTACCCAAACAAAATTGACGTCCTTTTTTTCCCCACAAATAGAGCTTTCTTTTGGTGGTATTTGATCACCTCTGCGGATTTTATTTTTTGCGCTATAAACAAACAAAGAGTGACAATTTTGAAAAAAAAAAACATTTTTTACTTTTTGCTATAATAAATATCCCCCCAAAAAATGTAAAAAAAACACATTTCTTCATCAGTTTATGCCGATATATATTCTACATATTTTTGGTAAAAAAAAAAAAAAACGCAATAAGCGTTTATTGATTGGTATGTGGAAAAGTTATGGCGTCTACAAAATAGTGAATAGATTTAGGGCATTTTTATGTATTTATTTTTTACTAGTAATGGTGGCGATCTGCGTTTCTTAGCGGGACTACAACATTGCGACGGACAGATCGGACACTTTTTTGGGACCATTGACGTTTATACAGCGTTCAGTGCTAAAAAAAAAAAAAATGTACCGTTTACTGTGTAAATGTCACTGGCAGGGAAGGGGTTAACACTAGGGGGGTGATCAAGGGGTTAAATGTGTTCCCTGGGAGGTGCTTCTAACTGTGGAGCGATGGGACTGACTGGAGGAGGAGAGAGATCGCTGTTCCTGATCACTAGGAACAGCAGATCTCTCTCTCCTCCCTTGTCAGAACGGGACCTCTCTGTTTACATTGACAGATCCCCGTTCTGGCTCTCTTTTGGGTGGCTGGAGGACATCGCGGTCGCCGGCCACGCACATCGGGTCCCCCGCCGTGCAGCTGGGGGCATGCGAGCGCCTACTACGGCTCTTAAAGGAGCCGACGTGCAGCTACGGCAATTCGCGGGAAAGAGCCGACCTGCCGCAGTATAATGGCGGAAGCTGGTTGGCAAGTGGTTAATAGGCTTAGAGGGCCACTGGATAAAAAAAAAATGCAATTTTGTGGGTGTAGGATTATGGTAGAAATCACAGATTATAATGAGAAGGTTTAACTCCAACCAGTTTTTGGGAACAGCAAAAGCTGACTGAGCCCCTGGTCCTTGATGCATCCCTACCCCGCTTCATCAACATGCTGAAAACATTTTCTAAATAAACCCTTGCTGTTTTCATTACACGCCTTGTTTTAGACCCAGTGATGTCTTCATTGGGTCCCTACGCAATGAAGGCAGATCATGGCGGATGGGAGGGGCCAACAGGGTGCTTTACAATACTTCCTGAAAACATCACAGCACCCTGCCCCGGTACTCCTCTTGAGAGCCCTCATCCCTGATGCAAGCAATTAACTTACTCTTGGGAGGAGTTATGCAAATATCAAAATGCCTTGATCGGTGGATGATGGTCAGTCTGGAGGAGTGGGAGTTCCTGGATATGTTTCATTGGCATGCAGACCACCCTAGGGTAATGCCTGCGTGTGATAATGACCCCCCCCATAATTGAAAGAACATACACTATATTGTCAAAAGTATTGGTACGCCTGCCTTTACACGCACATCAACTTTAACGGCATCCCAGTCTTAGTCCATAGAGTTCAATATTGAGTTGGCCCACCCTTTGCAGCTTTAACAGCTTCAACTCTTCTGGGAAGGCTGTCCACAAGGTTTAGGAGTGTGTCTATGGGAATGGTTGACCATTCTTTCAGAAGCGCATTTTTGAGGTCAGGAACTGATGTTGGACAAGAAGGCCTGGCGGGCAGTCTCCGCTCTAATTCATCCCAAAGGTGTTCTATCGAGTTGAGGTCAGGACTCAACCCAGACTCGCTCATCCATTTCTTTATGGACCTTGCTTTGTGCACTGGTCCAAATCATTTGGTGGAGAGGGGATTATGGTGTGGGGTTGTTTTTCAGGGGTTGGGATTGGCCCCTTAGTTCCAGTGAAGGGAACTCTTAAGGCGTCAGCATACCAAGACATTTTGGACAATTTCATGTTCCCAACTTTGTAGTAACAGTTTGGGGATGGCCCCTTCCTGTTCCAACATGACTGCACATCAGTGCACAAAGCAAGGTCCATAAAGACATGGATGAGCGAGTTTGGGGTGGAGGAACTTGACTGGAGATGACTTGGAACAGTGCTGAACCTTCCCAGGAGTTGCCGGCCTAAAAAAATTACTTCAAGAGCATGACGACGACTCATCCAGGGGGTCATAAAAGAACCCAGAGCAACATCTAAAGAACTGCAGGCCTCACTTGCCTCAGGTAAGATCAGTGTTCCAGTGAAGGGAACCCTTATGCTGCGTACACACGATCGCACGTTCCGACAACAAAATCCATCCATGTTTTTTTTCCGACGGATGTTGGCTCAAACTTGTCTTGCGTACACACGGTCACAAATGTTGTCGAAAATTACGAACTTCAAGAACGTGGTGACGTTCCTAACGAGCCGAGAAAAATGAAGTTCAATAGCCAGGGCGGCTCTTCTGCTTGATTCCGAGCATGGGTGGAATTTTGTGCGTCGAAATTGTGTACACAGGATCGGAATTTCCGACAACGGATTTTGTTGTCGGAAAATTTGAGATCCAGCTCTCAAATTTTGTTTGTCGGAAATTCCAACGTGTGTAGGCTCCATGTCCGATGGAGCCTACACACGGTCGGAATTTCCGACAACAAGCTCCCATCGAACATTTGTTGTCGGAAATTCCGACCGTGTACGGTGCATTAGGCAGTGGCGGCCCGTCCATAGGGGGCGCATGGGCGCCGCCCCCCCCACCCCACCCCACCCCACCCCCCTCCAGGCAGTACCAAAAAAAAAAAAAAATGTCAAAAAAAAAAAAAAAAATTTTAATACCGGCCCTTTGAAAAAAGAAAACAAAACAATAAAAGGTCCTTTAGTGCACTGTGTGCGGACGCCGGACACAGTGCGACGCCAGACACATTGCATTGCATTGCAAGGGGAAGCGCCACGTGTATGCAATCACGAGATTGCAGACGTGGCGCTGCATTTGCGGGCGTTGAGCCCGCCTTGCGGCGCTTTCCGAAGCGCCGATTAGCTTCTGCCCGGCGATCGTAGTATATGTTACTACGGCTGGGCGGTTTGATTGACATCTCAGTTTGATGTCACTTCCTGTTCTCATTCTCCCATTGCGCCCGGGAGAAAGAACCCAGGAAGTATGAAGAAGACACCGCTGGAGAGGACAACAGCAAGGTAAGTAGTACACTACCGCTGTGCTCCCATGGAGAACAGGGGGGGGGGCTGCACAGGCTGCATTGGGGGACACAGGCAAGGCTGCATTGGGGGACACAGGCAATGCTTCATTGGGGGACACAGGCAAGGCTGCATTGGGGGACACAGGCTGCATTTGGTGGACACAGGCTGCATTGGGGGACACATGCAAGGCTGCATTGGGGGACACATGCAAGGCTACATTGGGGGACACAGGCAAGGCTGCATTGGGGGACACAGGCAATGCTGCATTGGGGGACACAGGCAAGGCTGCATTGGGGGACACAGGCAAGGCTGCATTGGGGGGACACATGCAAGGCTGCATTGGGGGACACAGGCAATGCTGCATTGGGGGACACAGGCAAGGCTGCATTGGGGGACACAGGCAAGGCTGCATTGGGGGACACAGGCAATGCTGCATTGGGGGACACAGGCAAGGCTGCATTGGGGGACACATGCAAGGCTGCATTGGGGGACACATGCAAGGCTACATTGGGGGACACAGGCAAGGCTGCATTGGGGGACACAGGCAATGCTGCATTGGGGGACACAGGCAAGGCTGCATTGGGGGACACAGGCAAGGCTGCATTGGGGGGACACATGCAAGGCTGCATTGGGGGACACAGGCAATGCTGCATTGGGGGACACAGGCAAGGCTGCATTGGGGGACACAGGCAAGGCTGCATTGGGGGACACAGGCAATGCTGCATTGGGGGACACAGGCAAGGCTGCATTGGGGGACACATGCAAGGCTGCATTGGGGACACAGGCAAGGCTGCATTGGGGGACACAGGCAATGCTGCATTGGGGGACACAGGCAAGGCTGCATTGGGGGACACATGCAAGGCTGCATTGGGGACACAGGCAAGGCTGCATTGTGGGGCATAGGCAATGCTGCATTGGGGGACACAGGCAAGGCTAACCACACCACCTTAGAGCCACGCCCACTATTTTGCTGAAACCACTCCCATTTTCACCAAGTGGGAGGGGTCAAAAGGAAGGGTGGGGTCTGGCGCCCCCCCATCCTAAAACTTCACCAGCCGCCATTGGCATTAGGGTGTCAGCATACCAAGACATTTTGGACAATTTCATTCCTCCAACTTTGTGGGAACAGTTTGGAGATGGCCCCTTCGTGTTCCAACATGACTGAGCACCAGTTAAATTAAATCTTGAATACCAGATCTGTATGTCCCAACATCTGACAATTGAGCCATAATGCGGCAGTGCTTGGGTCCCCCACCTGGCCTTAGGGGTGAGCTCTTTGATCCAGACATTCCATTATTGTTTAAAGCTCCTGAAGAAGCGACTAGGTCACGAAACACATGGAGCAGAACTCATGAGGTTCCCGGAGGACAAGTCATACCACAGTATCTGGAAGATATGTGAATATTCTGGTGTATACCTTACTATGCACATGGTTCCATATATGCTATACTGTTAGAGGGCATTTACACTTTGCCCATGACCGTTATTATTTTAAATAGAAAACATTTTTTACTCAATCGTTATATTGTAAACAAAAAAATTTAATGCAGATCAATAAATTTTTTTTTTTTTAAAGTCCATGATTTTTCCAGTTTTCAATAATGTACCCAATGCAGGACGTTGCACGGTCAATATGCGAGGTACCCATGGGCCACCAAATGGGTACTAGACCTATTTACTCAAACCATGTGCATGAAAAAAAAGCATCCCAATACTTTTGACAATATAGAGTATATACAGTATGGTGATATGTCAGGAATTTTATTCACAACGTCTTAAAAAAATTCCCAAAAGGTCCACCTTAAGGTTGCTGAGTTTAGCATACGGGTAACTTAAAGAAAAGTTAACTGGTTGGTAATTAACCATCATATACAGTAGATAGTTTAGGTGCTCGGTCAGCAATTTCCCTGGTCTTACCGAAATGCGGCTGCTTGGAATTCCTGCTGTAGAGTCATTTTAATAATATCCGCTATTACCATAACAGGTGGTGTGAGGTGGTCTGAGGGCCGCGCGCCTGCCGGTCACGTAGTATTTCACGATAAGAAAAATTCCATTGTGTACAACAGAACAAGACACTAAATATATCTCCATTGCTGATTACAGACCACATTCCCATCAAGTTCCCACCTAATCCACATTCTATTTAGGAAATGTCCTATACAGATAGCTCAGGCTATGGAAAGGCCTCGTGTCCAACATTGCTGGAATTCACAAGGAAGAGAGTAACCTGTACGGTAATAATATTTGTTGGGAGGATGATAGGAGAACTCTGTCCAAGTGATGACCAATTGACCATAAGAAATACTGCTCCAGGTCAGTCCATTCTTGTCCGCAGATACTTCAAGGTGCCCGTTCACCTGATGGCTGAGCATATGTGTATCCCATGTATGATACTAGAGGGTGGTCCATCCATTGTTTGGATAATGGCACTCGTCGATTGACTGCATGCCAATGGATGATGCTGGAGTGCTGTCATCCATTGTTTAACAACTTGCCCTCCTTTAACCCCCTTCATGGCCAGGCCATTTTTTGCTTTTTGGCACTGCGTTCGTTTAACTGACAATTGCGTGGTCATGCAACACTGTACACAAATGAAATGTATATAATTTTCTTATGACAAATTATGTACAGGTTATTTAGAGTGCAGGAGTCGGGAGTAACACACAGAGTCCAGGATCATTGTAAGTTATGTACAAAGTGCAAGGGTCAGGAGTAAGTAACACACAGAGTCCTGGGTCATTGTAAGTTATGTACAGAGAGCAGAGGTCGGGAGTAAGTAACACACAGAGTCCAGGGTCATTGTAAGTTATGTACAAAGTGCAAGGGTCAGGAGTAAGTAACACACAGAGTCCTGGGTCATTGTAAGTTATGTACAGAGAGCAGAGGTCGGGAGTAAGTAACACACAGAGTCCAGGGTCATTGTAAGTTATGTACAGAGTGCAGAGGTCAGGAGTAAGTAACACACAGAGTCCAGGGTCATTGTAAGTTATGTACAGAGTGCAAGGGTCAGGAGTAAGTAACACACAGAGTCCAGGGTCATTGTAAGTTATGTACAGAGAGCAGAGGTTGGGAGTAAGTAACACACAGAGTCCAGGGTCATTGTAAGTTATGTACAATGTGCAGGGGTCAGGAGTAAGTAACACACATAGAGTCGAGGGTCATTGTAAGTTATGTACAAAGTGCAGGGGTCAGGAGTAAGTAACACACATAGAGTCGAGGGTCATTGTAAGTGTAGCGCTGGTAGATTTGCGATCTACCATATGTTAGGTAAATTTAGTAACTTGTTCATTAGATAGGTTAGATTTGCCTCTGTTCCAGCTTGGCTGACGTTGCGTGTGTTTCCATACTGACCAGTGGGTGTCGCTGTTATCACTGGTCAGTGTTGGAAAGGCAACGTGTTGAAGCGTATGGATGCTCTTCTGTCCCGGTGGAGGTGGTCCTCCGAGATGCATTCTGGGCGAGGGTATTTATGGGACAGACGCCATATTCAAGGGTTCGTTTTACAGCCACCTGCTGGCCCTCCTGGCCGACAGGTATGCGTTAGAGAGCAATCTCGTGGTCCTCCGTTCCGAAGGCCCACGCCGCTGCGGCGCAGGGGTGGGTCCAGAGGCTTGTCTGGGGCCTACCACAGCAGCGGAGGAATGGTCCTGAGCTGTCTATCCAGAGTGAAGAAGCTGGACAACCGAGGAGATCCCAGGGGAGGACCCGTCATGGAAGGATCATGCAGAGTGCTGGTCTGGAGAGGGGCCTGGTGACTCGGTTGGAGGACATATCCAAAAGTAATTATACAGCATAGTGTTGCCGGGTTGGCTTAAAGGTTCAAGCACTGTGACTGACGTTCATTGCAGAAAAACCAATACATCTTGTGGCAGAGGACCGTACAGGTTTGTCCCAAACAAGTCTGTGGCAGAGACTTTTGTTCGTGCTGCGTACTGGCTGCTAGACAAGTGAGAGAGGCCTATCCAGGCGTGCAAGGAGTGTGTCCCACGAGGGGAGCGCATTCTATTGTAATATCCAAATTCTACCAGGACATTTGTCAAGAAGCTTACAAGAAGATATTTGAGTTTCTTCTGCAGTTTCCCTTCTGCCTCTTTCCTGCTACTTCCTTAGTAAATTGTTTAATAAAGCATTGAAAACGTACTCCAGTGTTGGTGCGTGTATCGTCCGAAGGTAAACTCAACGGAACCCCTAGACCCGGTGCCGGTAAAACAGAGGGAAGGAGAGTGAAGGTAACAGACCCGCTTAAACCAGCAGCTCCACCAAGAGTTATTGCTACATAAGTTATGTACAGAGTGCAGGGGTCAGGAGTAAGTAACACACAGAGTCATAGGTGTGCGCAGCCTATTGCAATAGGGTGTGTACCCCAAAGCTCAGACACACATGGAGCCCTGTGTTAGGAGCCCTGTTGGGTGGCTTTGGTAAAATATCAGGGGTCTAAACAGGGGTCCTGTGTCCCTTTTCTCTGCAGTCTCAGCTGCCCTGGTCAGTGAATGAATGGGAAGTGCTCTGTGCTGAGCGGCTTCCTGTTCATTTACAAACTGAAGCATAGTGAACAGTCATCAGGGTCATTGTAAATTTTGCATGGAGTTCAGTGGTCAGGAGTGAGTGACACACATAGCCCAGGATCATTGTAAATTCTGCATGGAGTTCAGTGGTCAGGAGTAATAACACACATAGCTCAGGGTCATTGTAAGTTATGCACAAAGTCCAGGGGTCAGGAGTAAGTAATGCACATAGCCCAGGGTCATTGTAAGGTTATGCACAAAGTCCAGGGGTCAGGAGTAAGTAACACACATAGCCCAGGGTCATTGTAAGTTATGTACAAAGTGCAGGGGTCAGGAGTAAGTAACACACATAGCCCAGGGTCATTGTAAATTATGCATGGAGTTGAGTGGTCAGGAGTAAGTAACACACATAGCCCAGGGTCATTGTAAGGTTATGCACAAAGTCCAGGGGTCAGGAGTAAGTAACACACATAGCCCAGGTCATTGTAAATGTTGCATGGAGTTCAGTGGTCAGGAGTAAGTAACACACATAGCCCAGGGTCATTGTAAATTTTGCATGGAGTTCAATGGTCAGGAGTAAGTAACACACATAGCCCAGGGTCATTGTAAGTTATGCACAAAGTGCAGGGGTCAGGAGTAAGTAACACACATAGCCCAGGGTCATTGTAAGGTTATGCACAAAGTCCAGGGGTCAGGAGTAAGTAACACACATAGTCCAGGGTCATTGTAAGTTATGTACAAAGTGCAGGGGTCAGGAGTAAGTAACACACATAGCCCAGGGTCATTGTAAATTATGCATGGAGTTGAGTGGTCAGGAGTAAGTAACACACATAGCCCAGGGTCATTGTAAGTTATGCACAAAGTGAAGGGGTCAGGAGTAAGTAACACACATAGCCCAGGGTCATTGTAAATGTTGCATGGAGTTCAGGGGTCAGGAGTAAGTAACACACAGAGTCCAGGGTGATTGTAAGTTCAGGGGGTCAGGAATTGGCAGCCCCTTTTATGAAGTTGAACATCCCTGTGACAGAGTAGCGATGAAGGGACACAATCTGGAGACTGAGAGTTGTCACCCCATAGAGTTGTCAAGGACCTTCATCACAGGATTTAAAAGAAATAAAAGTTACAGATTAAAAAAAGAAATTGAAAATGACAAAAGTTTTCAGTGGTTGTGTTTACATCTACTATATAATGTGATAGTCACAACGCAGACAATGTGGTTTTTGTGGGTTTTTCCCAATCCCACGTTGTGGCCAATATAAAACCACATGATGGTGTAATGCTGTTTTTTATTTTGATTTTTTGCAAATTAGATGAGTAACAGACCACTGCAAGGTAATAGCACCTCCGTGATTGCCTTGTTGGAGGGGGTCAGAGATACAAACTACTGCAGGGAAATCTTGCCTACATCTGTCTGAGAGATACCAGAAGCTAACAGGGATTTGACCCACAGGTGCTTCCCCACCCTAACGTTTCCATCCAGGGAGGCATTGTTACCTAAAAAACTTTCCAAAGTGGTTGTAAAGGCTGAAGGTGTTTTACCTTTCTATGCATAAAGGTAAAAAAAACCTTCTGTGTGCAGCACCTAGGGTTGCCACCTGTCCGGGATTCACCTGGACAGTTCGGGTTTGGAATTATGCGTCTGTTCAGACTGCCTGAAACCCGGACACAATATTAAGACTGGACTATGGCCTCCCAGCAGGGATGCTGGCTGCAGTTGTCTGAGCTGAGAGTGTCTGTTATACTCTTTCACACTGCCCAAAGCCAGCACTAACAATCCCCCCCCCCCAACACCCCTACCCCTTTTCGTCTGCCCACACTCCAATCCCCGGCGCTGTGCCTCAGAAAAGGAAAGTTGGGGCCGCAAATTTGATGTCCAGCAGCCTCAGATACATCTGGATGAGAGGTGCTGACTGCCAATGGGTGAGTGAGCTCACCATCCATCCTTGTCTGCAGGGCTTTTTTTCTCGAGAATAGGTGCAGGAACTCCCCTCATCTGAGTCCCCCATTGTCTCTGCCCCCTACCCACCTATGACCACCGTCCCTTCATTCCACCCCCTACCCACCTACCAGTACTGCCCCTTTTAGAGAATGCAGAACCAAGTATCATTTTGTGGTGCTAAATCATTTGTATGGAACATGTTAATGATAAAAAGAAAAGCAGTACAATAGATCCCCTGCAGCCAGGAACAATAGAATCCCAGCAATAGATCCCCACACAACAATAGACTCCCCCAGCAACAATGGACTCCACCCCAACAACAATAGATTCTCTGCATCAACAGTGAACCACCCACAACAAGATTTCCACCCAAGCAACATTAGAACCCCCCCCCCCAGCAGCAACAACAGATCTCCCAGCAGCCAGCATCAATAGATCCTCCAGCAGCCAGTAAAAATGGACCAATCCCTCAACAGTAGATCCCTTCCAGCAACATAAGACCCCCCCCCAGCAACAATAGATTCCCCATCAGCAACAATAGACCCTCACACAAAATCAGATCCCCACCAGTGACAATAGATCCCCCCGCAGCCAACATCAATAGACCCTCCAGCACACCCCATGCTATTACATACATTCAGTGCTGGATGTGCCGGAACTGCGTTCCTCCTCCACGTTCCCGCTGAAAAAAAGCCCTGCTTGCCTGTGACTAAAGTCTCCCCCCTTCTCTCTCCTGCCTCTGAGTAAGTACACTAATGCCTCATACACACGATCGGAAATTCGGCCGGCAAAAGACCGATGAGAGCTTTTGGTCGGAAAATGTGACCGTGTGTATGCTCCATCGGACTTTTGCTGGCCGAATTCCAACCAGCAAAAGATTGAGAGCAGGTTCTCTATTTTTCGGTCGGAAAAAGTTCCTATCCGAAAATGCGATCGTCTGTATGCAATTCGGATGCGCAAAATTCCTACGCATGCTCGGAAACAATTCGACGCATGCTCGGAAGCATTGAACTTCATTTTCCTGGCTCGTCGTAGTGTTGTACATCACCGCGTTCTTGACGGTCGGAAGTTCAGAGAACTTTTGTGTGACCGTGTGTATGCAAGGCAAGCTTGAGCGGAATCCCGTCGGAAAAACCATCCAAGGAAATTCCGCTTGTGTGTACAGGGCATTAAATTGTAAGCTCCTTGAGGGTAGGGACCGATGTGAATGTACAATGTATATATAAAGCATTGTGTAAAATGACGGCGCTATATAAGTACCCGAAATAATAATAATAATATCTAGTATATTTCATCTTTTTGAAACTATGTAACAAAAAAGTGTTCACTGCTATATACCATCCAATTCAAACCTCACTGCATTCCATATCTGCAAAAAAAAAATGCTTCCCAAGTCAACATTTTAAAAGTGCTCTAATGCCCCGTACACACGAGCGGAATTTCCATCTGGAAAAATCTTGGATGGTTTTTCCGACGGGACTCCGCTCAAGCTTGCCTTGCATACACACGGTCACACAAAAGTTCTCTGAACTTTCGACCGTCAAGAACGCAGTGACGTACAACACTACGACGAGCCGAGAAAATGAAGTTCAATGCTTCCGAGCATGCGTCGAATTGTTTCCGAGCATGCGTGGGTTTTTTTTTGCGCGTGCGAATTGCATACAGACGATCGCATTTTCGGATAGGAACTTTTTCCAACCGAAAAAAACAGAGAACCTGCTCTCGATCTTTTTTGCTGGCGGGAAATTCCGCCAGCAAAAGCCCGATGGAGCATACACACGGTCGCAATTTTCGACCAAAAGCTCTCATCGGAGTTTTGCTGGCGGCATTTCCGATCGTGTGCACGCGGCATAATAGGATAAGTCACGGTGACACTAGCACACCTCCCAACTTTTTGAGATGGGAGCGAGGGACACCTAATAGCAAAAGCATGCAGGCATAGGACACACCCCCTTGCCACGCCCCCGTAAAGGAGAATTGTACAAAAAATGATTGGTTAAACCAGGGATCTTCAAACTATGGCCCTCCAGCTGTTGTGGCCCCCCAGCTGTTGCGGCCCTCCAGCTGTTGTGGCCCTCCGGCTGTTGCGGCCCTCCAGCTGTTGCGGCCCTCCAGCTGTTGCGGCCCTCTAGCTGTTGCGGCCCTCCAGCTGTTGCGGCCCTCTAGCTGTTGTGCCCTCCAGCTGTTGCGGCCCTCTAGCTGTTGCAGCCCTCCAGCTGTTGCGGCCCTCTAGCTGTTGCGGCCCTCCAGCTGTTGCGGCTCTCCAGCTGTTGCGGCCCTCTAGCTGTTGTGCCCTCCAGCTGTTGCGGCCCTCTAGCTGTTGCGGCCCTCCAGCTGTTGCGGCCCTCTAGCTGTTGCGGCCCTCCAGCTGTTGCGGCCCTCCAGCTGTTGCGGCCCTCCAGCTGTTGTGGCCCTCTAGCTGTTGCGACCCTTCAGCTGTTGCGGCCCTCTAGCTGTTGCAGCCCACCAGCTGTTGCAGAACTACATGTCCCATGAGGCATTGTAAAACTCTGACATTCACAGACATGACTGAGCATGATGGGAATTGTAGTTCCTGAACAACTGGAGGGCCGTAGTTTGAAGACCCCTGGGTTAAACCCACAAGTGCTTTTTTTTACCACGACTGTTCCTTTATATTGGCTTTTGAAACGTACAAATGCAGCAATTTAGAAATCAGATGAAAGGTTTAGCGCCGGGAAACACTTTTTGAAAGCTAAAAAGTGCATTTTATATACAACTATATAGATCAGACCAAAATGAGGGACAGATGAGAAGGAATTAGGGATGAAGGGACATTGCTCCAAATCAGGGACAGTCTCTCGAAATCAGGGACAGTCCCTCGAAATCAGGGACAGTCTCCCGAAATCAGGGACAGTCCCTCGAAATCAGGGACAGTCCCTCGAAATCAGGGACAGTCTCTCTAAATCAGGGACAGTCTCTCAAAATCAAGGACAGTCTTTCAAAATCATTGACAGTCTCTCGAAATCAGGGACAGTCTCTCAAAATCAGGGACAGTCCCTCGAAATCAGGGACAGTCTCTCTAAATCAGGGACAGTCCCTTGAAATCAGGGACAGTCTCTCAAAATCAGGGACAGTCTCTCAAAATCAGGGACAGTCCCTCGAAACCAGGGACAGTCCCTCGAAATCAGGGACAGTCTCTCAAAATCAGGGACAGTCTCTCAAAATCAGGGACAGTCCCTCGAAACCAGGGACAGTCTCTCGAAATCAGGGACAGTCTCTCAAAATCAGGGACAGTCTCTCAAAATCAGGGACAGTCCCTCGAAATCAGGGACAGTCCCTCGAAATCAGGGACAGTCTCTCTAAATCAGGGACAGTCCCTTGAAATCAGGGACAGTCTCTCTAAATCAGGGACAGTCTCTCAAAATCAGGGACAGTCCCTCGAAATCTGGGACAGTCCCTCAAAATCAGGGACAGTCCCTCAAAATCAGGGACAGTCTCTCAAAATCAGGGACAGTCTCTCGAAATCAGGGACAGTCTCTCGAAATCAGGGACAGTCCCTCAAAATCAGGGACAGTCTCTCAAAATCAGGGACAGTCCCTGGAAATCAGGGACAGTAGGGAGCCATGCACTAGTCTGCAGGCTTTCTCACTGTAAACTGTCAGCAATGCAGCAGCTGGAAGATTGAACGGCACACCTGCACACACTTTCACTTTTGCTTTGGCAGTCGAACGTTTAAAGTACTTCTAAAATAGAGATATCACCTTCACCAAGATTTGGGAATTTCCCGGCTGGTGGGGTTTTTATAATGGGGTGATGCAATTATTGAGAGGCTGTTAGTGGGAGGAGGAGGAGGAAGAGGAGGAGGAGGAGAGGGAGGATCTACGGTACATAAAAGCAGCAGAAGAAGCAGCGTGCTCATCTACTGATTGTGCTGAGGGTGACAGTTTTCATTGCGGTGCAAACGGAGGATATTACAGCCGCAGAGCCACGAATAGCGCAGCAGATCCTTCGCCGTCACAGGTGAGCACACATTTGGGGATCCGCTACTTTTTTTTTTTTAATATTGTTTTACCACTTTAATAATTAAGCAAATTTCTCACCAAGAAAAGAGCGCATGCAGCCGCTCATAATCGACTTTGAGATTATTATTATCATTATTATTATACAGCGCCAACAGTTTGCGCAGCGTTTTTACAAAATTCCATTTAGATGGGTAGAATTTTAAAATGAAAATTGAAAAAAAAAAAATAGAATGTTCTTAAAGCTGGTCATAGATGAGTAAAAAAAAAAAAAATCCCTGGAAAATGAGTTTGAAACACTCGATCGTTAGAATGTTAACGGGCTCATATCAATTCTCGAATTGCAAAAAATGTATGGAAGAAAAAAAAAATGTAACAATCTTGTTCCTTTTCTGTACGATTTTTTTCAAAAGCGTGAGTAGAGGAATCGGAATGTGCATGAGCCTTCTGCAATTTTTTAAAGCGATCGACATAAAAAAAAAAAAAGTACATTTTATGTTGGAAAAAAATGTAACAATCGCGTTGGAATCTTTTTTTGTACAAACGAACGATTTTTTTCAAAAGCGTGAGTAGTGGAATAATCGGAATGTGCATGAGCCTTCTGCAATTTTTTAAAGCGATCGACAAAAAAAAAACAACGAATGTTGACAAGTGGTTGGGGGGGGGGGATTAGTATCGATGATGGCGTAATCATACGGTCATCTTTATTAAATGCAAATTAATTTTCTGGTACAATTATTTTTTTTTTAAATGAAAGAAAAAGATATAGGGTCAGTTCACACCATAGAAACGCAGTCCGGATGCGTTCCAGGTGCTTTTCTGCACGCGTGTTTTTGGTGCATTTTTCATGCAGTCCTGTGCATTTTTTCCTCCTCTTTTTTCTTACCATTAAATAAAGATATGGGCGTTTTAGTGCATTTTTGATGCATTTTACAGCGTTCCAGTGCAGGAAAAGTGCAGCATGTTCTACTTTTTCTTTTCTGGAACTGACCGCACCAGTGTGAACTCTGCCATTGGAAATCATATAACCTGCTTTCCATGCATTTTTGATGCCGAAAAAAAGAAAAAAAAAAACGCCCTGGACTGCATGTGGTGTGAACTGTCCCATAAAGCTGTAACAATCCCCCCCCAAATACATAGAAACAGAACAAATAATATGTTGAGGTTTTGCCAAGTCCGTCAGGCATCTGTATTAAAATGTAACACAGTTCAATGTCACTGAATGATTATCTGCCGTGTACAGAGTGTCAGGAAAGTGCGACTCCGGGCAGCTTTCAGAAGTCAAAGCAAAAGGTTGGGAAGGTGCTGATTTTACTCTGCTAATTACTCGGCAATTCCAGTGTATAAATAGGAATCGTGGGGTCCCATAGCAAGATTTTCGATGGGGGGGGGCCCTCACTGTATCAAGGTTTACATCTGTTTTACTATAAGCAATGTGCACAGTTGTTCCTTTTCTCATTGACTGCAGTTGGTTACAGTGGGGAGGGGTTAGAGTCTCTGTTTTGTGTTTTTATGATTATCTGTATCGGGGGCATGACTACAGATCAAGGGGCCCTATAGCAAAATTATGAAGAGTCTCTCTCTCTCTCTCTCTCTCTCCCTCTCCCTCTCCCTCTCCCTCTCTCTCTCTCTCTCTCTCTCCCCCTCTCTCTCTCTCTCTCTCCCTCTCTCTCTCTCTCTCTCTCCCTCTCTCTCTCTCCCTCTGTCTCTCTGTCTCTCTGTCTCTCTTTCTCTCTCCCTCTCTCTCTCTCCCCCTCTCCCTCTCTCTCTTCTCTCTCTCTCCCACTCTCTCTCTCTCTCTCTCTTGTTCTCTCTCTCTCTCTCTCTCTCTCTCTCTCTCTCTCTCTCTCTCTCTTGTTCTCTCTCTCTCTCTCTCTCTCTCTCTCTCTCTCTCTCTCTCTCTCTCTCTCTCTCTCTCTCTCTCTCTCCTCTCTCTCTCCCCCTGTGTCTCTCTGTCTCTCTCTCTCTCTTTCTCTCTCTCCCTCTCTCTCTCTCTTGTTCTCTCTCTCTCTCTCTCTCTCGTTCTCTCTCTCTCTCTCTCTCTCTCTCTCTCTCTCTCTCTCTCTCTCTCTCTCTCCCTCTGTCTCTCTGTCTCTCTCTCTCTCTCTCTCTCTCTCTCTCTCTCTCTCTCTCTGTCTCTCTCCCTCTGTCTCTCTGTCTCTCTCCCTCTCAGTCTCTCTCTCTCTCTCTCTTTCTCTCTCTCTCCCTCTCTCTCTCTCTCTCTTTCTCTCTCTCTCTCTCTCTCTTGTTCTCTCTCTCTCTCTCTCTCTTGTTCTCTCTCTCTCTCTCTCTCTCTCTCTCTCTCTCTCTCTCTCTCTCTCTCTCTCTCTCTCTCTCTCTCTCTCTCTCTCTCTCTCTCCCTCTGTCTCTCTGTCTCTCTCCCTCTCAGTCTCTCTCTCTCTCTCTCTCTCTCGTTCTCTCATTTACACTTGTTCCTGTCCCGTTGACTGCTGTTAGTAAAGTGGGGAGGGGTTAGAGTCTCTGTTTTGTGTTTTTATGGTCATCTGCATCAGGGGCAGAACTACAGATCATGGGGCCCCATAGCAAACTCTTGATGGGTAACTCTCACTGTAGCAGGTCTCTATTTGTTCCTGGTCTCATTGAGTGCTGTTGGTAAAGTGAGGAGGGGTTTGAGGTTTACAAGCACTTTAATATAAAAGTTTACCTAAATCAAGGACCGGCAGCAGGAGAGCGGTCAGTATATCCGGACTGTATACCTGAGTCCAATTCTGCATCTGTTTCCCCCGCTGGCTTTAACAATGAGAACCGAGTGATCAAGCCATGCTGACTTCCATCATCCAATCATGTGCAAGCAAAAATGCTGTTTTTTTTTTTTTAATTTTCCTTGCACATGATTCGGTACTCTTTACAAAGTGAAGCTTTACCTCATTTACTAAGCTCTGCAGAAACAGCCCTTTGCAAAGTGCACAGTCTATTTGCCCTTAGTAAATCAACCCCTATGAGTCCTTATACTACACTAAAAGGGTTTGTTTGTAAAATAAAAAAAAATAAATAAAAAAAGGTGGCGTGCAAATATTTCAGCATTTGCACAGCTGTGTTGTGAATAATCCCCATATTGTATCTAATATGTGTATTTCCTATGATTGTCAGCTCCATCTAGTGGCCACAATGCAGTATTTTCCTTAAATACTGCAATCGGTAAAATACTGCATTGTGGCCACTAGATGGAGCTGAGGATCAGGATGGTCGTGTGAAGTGCACAGTCTGTTTCCCTTTAGTAAATCACCCGCATAGACCAGGGATATGCAATTAGCGGACCTCCAGCTGTTGCAAAACTGCAAGTCCCATCATGCCTCTGCCTCTGGGTGTCATGCTTGTGACTGTCGCAGTCTTGCTATGCCTCATGGGACTTGTAGTTCTGCAACAGCTGCAGGTCCGCTAATTGCAAATCCCTGCCATGGACTGTGCACTTTGCAAGTGCAGTTGCTCCAGAGCTTAGTAAATGAGGCAAGGCTTCACTTTGCAAAGAGTACCCAATCACGTGCAAGGAAAATGAACCGCTTCAGCCCCGGAAGGTTTTACCCCCTTCCTGACCAGAGTTCTTTTTTTGCGATTCGGCAACTGCGTCGCTTTGACTGACAATATCGCGGCCGTGCGACGTGTCACCCAAAAAAATTGACGTCCTTTTTTTTTCCCCACAAATAGAGCTTTTTTTTGGTGGTATTTGATCACCTCTGCGGTTTTTATTTTTTGCGCTACAAACAAAAAAAAGACTGACAATTTTCAAAAAAATTCATTATTTTTTACTTTTTGCTATAATTAATATCCCCCAAAAATATATAAAAAAACATTTTTTTTCCTCAGTTTAGGCCGATATGTATTCTTCTACATATTTTTGGTAAAACAAAACAAAAAAATCGCAATAAGCGTATATTTATTGGTTTGCGCAAAAGTTATATCATCTACAAAATAGGGGGTCGTTTTATGGCATTTTTATTATAATTTTTTTTTTTTTATTAGTAATGGCGGCGATCTGTGATTTTTATCGTGACTGCAACATTATGGCGGACGCATCGGACACTTTTGACACTATTTTAGAACCATTGTGATTTATACAGCGATCGGTGCTATAAAAATGCATTGATTACTGTGTAAAGGACACTGGCAGGGAAGGGGTTAAACACTAGGGGGCAATGAAGGGGTTAAGTGTGTCCTAGAGAGTGATTCTAACTGTGGGGGGGGGGGGGCTTCAAGTCACATGACAGCGATCACTGCTCCCGATGACAGAGAGCGGTGATCTCTGTCTTGTCACAAGGCAGAACGGAGAAATGCCTTGTTTACTTGGCACTCCCTTGTTCTGTGGCTCCGTGACACGATCGCTGGGAGACCTGCGGACATCGTCGAGTCCGCCGGTCCCGCGGACACGGTTACGCTGCGGGCACACGCGTGTGCCTCCGGCGCCTGCTATCCCTGACTCTTAAAGGGGACGTACAGGTACGCCCATTTTCCCACCGCTGCCATTCTGCCGACGTATATCGGCGTGCGGCGGTCGGCAAGTGGCTTAAAAAAGAACATTTTTGCTTGCACGTGATTGGAGGATAGAAGTCCGCAGAGCTTCTACTCATTTACTGAGCTTTGGAGTAACTGCACTTTGCAAAGTCTCTTTGCCTTTAGTAAATCAACCCCATAGGCTTTTATGAGAGTTTAGAAACTGCTATGGGTAAGGGAAGTTCCACTTCCCTTACCCTCCATCTCCTGGACGTGCAAGAATCGCGTTCAGGATAGGAACGTTTTGACCGCCGGCCGCAAAAAAAAAAAAAAAAAAAAAATTGCAGTGGGTATAAGGAAATAAATGGTGATAGATGAGGCAGCCTACTTTTTCCTTTGCCCATCCTCAATGGAAAATATTCGGCTTCCAAAATATCTGCATTATACCGTAATTATCACCAGATATTGTGCAACTGGGAAAACCTGTTATCCTTGTTTGTAGTGTAAATCTAAACATTAATTAGCTGCAAACTGAGTTAGAATTTTAATTAACGCTTTCTGATGCTGCGTAGTTTTGGTTAAAGGGCAGCTCTGGTGTGTTTTCGGAGAGCTCATTTTTTTGAGTAGAATATAAATACAAAGTAGAGCCGGCGCTCCACAAACTATAAAGAATTATACACACCCACCGGCCACTTTATTAGGTACGCCTGTTCAATTGCTCCGGTAACACAAATTGCTAATCAGCCAATCACAGGGCAGAAACTCAATGAAGAAGAAGTTTTTAGCAGCAGAAACTCAATGCGTTTAGGCATTTAGATGTGGTGAAGACGACTTGCTGAAGTTCAAACTGAGCATCAGAATGGGGAAGGAAAGGGATTTAAGTGACTTTGAACGTGGCATGGTTGTTGGTGCCGGACGGGCTGGGCTGAGTATTTCAGAAACTGCTGATCTACTGGGATTTTCACACACAACCATCTCTCGGGGTTTACAGAGAATGGTCTGAAAAAGAGAAAATATCCAGTGAACGGCAGTTGTGTGGAGGAAAATGCCTTGTTGATGTCAGAGGTCAGAGGAGAATGGGCAGACTGGTTCCAGATGATAGAAAGGCAACAGTAACTCAAAAAACTACTTGTTACACCCAAGGTAGGCAGAAAACATCTCTGAACGCACAACACATCCAACCTTGAAGCAGATGGGCTACAGCAGCAGAAGACCACACTGGATGCCGCTCCTGTCAGCTAAGAACAGGAAACTGAAGCTACAATTCACACAGGATCACCAAAATTGGACAATAGAAGATTGGAAAAACGCTGCCTGGTCTGATGAGTCTCGATTTCAGATGCGACACTGATGCCCCGTACACATGGTCGGACTCTCCGACGGAATATGTGCGATCGGAGCTTGTTGTCGGAAATTCCGACCGTGTGTGGGCTCCATCGGACTTTTTCCATCGGAATTTCCGACACACAAAGTTTGAGAGCAGGCTATAAAATTTCCCGATAACAAAATCCGATCCTTTAAATTCCGATCGTGTGTGGACAAATCCGGCGGACAAAGTGCCATGCATGCTCAGAATAAATTATGAGACGAAAGCTATTGGCTACTGCCTCGTTTATAGTCCCGACGTACGTGTTTTACGTCACCGCGTTCAGAACGATCAGATTTTCCGACAACTTTGTGCGACCGTGTGTATGCAAGACAAGTTTGAGCCAACATCCGATCGTATGTACAGGGCATGAGATGGTCGGGTCAGAATTTGGTGTACACAACATGAAAGCATGGATCCATCCTGCCTTGTATCACCGGTTCAGGCTGGTGGTGGTGGTGTAATGGTGGGGGGGATATTTTCTTGGCACACTTTGGGCCCCTTAGTACAAATTGAGCATCACTTAAACCCCACGGCCCCCCCTGAGAATTGTTGCTGACCAGTGGTGTCGCTAGGGGGTGGCTTTTGGGGCTATAGCCCCGAATCTGGGGCCCATAGCCCAGAGTCTCTGCAGGGGTCCCCAAGGGGAGGGGAGGCTCTCTGGGGACCCTGATGTAAGTGGGGGGCTCTCTGGGGACCCTGATTTTAAGGGAGAGGCTCTCCGGGGAGCCTGATTTAAGGGGGGCTCTCTAGAGACCCTGATTTAAGGGGGGCTCTCTGGGGACCCTGATGCAAGGTGGGGCTCTCTGGGGACTCTGATGTAAGGAGGAGGTTCTCTGGGGACCCTGATGTAAGTGGGGGGCTCTCTGAGGACCCTGAATTTAAGGGAGAGGCTCTCCGGGGAGCCTGATTTAAGGGGGGCTCTCTAGAGACCCTGATGCAAGGGGGAGGCTTCTGGGGACTCTGATGTAAAGAGGAGGTTCTCTGGGGACCCTGATGTAAGTGGGGGGCTCTCTGGGGATATATACACACACACACACACAGGTATGTTACTGTAAATACATGTGTATGCCCGCCCAAGTGTCTGACTTTCTTTACTACGCTACTATGGGCTCTAGCCCCAGATCTTTTGTAGACCTAGCAACGCCCCTGTTGCTGACCATGTCCATCCCTTTATGACTACAGTGTCCCCATCTTCTGATGGCTCCTTCCAGCAGGATAATGCCCCATGTCACAAAGATCCAATCATCTCACCACTGGACAATGAGGTCCCTGTACTCCAATGTCCTCCACACTCACCACATCTCATCCAATAGAGCACCTTTGGGATGTGGTGGATTCCCATCATGGATGTGTACAGACAAATCTTCAGCAACTACGTGATGCCATCATGTCACTATGGACCAAAATCTCTGAAGGAACGTTTCCAACACCTCGTTGAATCTATTCCATGAATAAAAGGGGAAAAATGGGGTCCAACCCGGTACTAGCAAGGGTACTTGAGGACAGGATTGAGAACCACTGATTTGGAGCACTGAGCATTCATATGATTGCTCAGTTCTTAGTTTTAGAGCAGACATGGGACAGCTGTAACATAGAGAATGCTGACTGAGATACATTCGGGAGAGACCAGAGAGGAGGAAAGTTGTAACCGGTTCACTGAGAGACTGTGGCTGGGGTATAAGTCTAATGCCGCGTACACACGGTCGGACTTTACGGCGGACTTTGCCCGGTGGATTTTTCGACGTACTTTCCGACGGACTTTGTGAATGAACGGACTTGCCTACACACAATCCACCAAAGTCCGTCGAATTCGTACGTGATGACGTACGACCGGACTAAAACAAGGAAGTTCATAGCCAGTAGCCAATAGCTGCCCTAGCGTGCCTTTTTGTCCGTCGAACTAGCATACAGACGAGAGGACTTTTCGACCGGACTCGATTTCAACGGATAAATTTTAAACAAGTTTAAAATCTAAGTCCGTCCAACTTTTGAGAAAACAAAGTCCGCTGGAGCCCACACACATCGAATTGTCCGACGAAATCCAGTCCGCCGGGCAAAGTCCGCCGTAAAGTCCGCTCGTGTGTACGCGGCATTAAAGCGGAATTGATCTCCTTTAAAAAAAATAGATCTGAGCAGCTGATAAGAGGCAGTGATTTTCCAGGTGGAAGAACTTTCCTATCTTACATCACCTTTTCCTATCGCGTTTTTCAGTTTGAAGTCACTATTTTATATGAAGGAAAGACTTTTCTAGAACGTGACCATAGAGTGATCACCAATAATACCAGCACAGGCATCTTTGGAGAACAACAACAACCTCTTCATGTATTCTCATATGGTTTTATCAGGTGATCATTTGCACATCTTTTTAGATGAATACTGCGTAACAAATTGATTTTTTTTTTTTTTAGACATTTGAATCCTTTTATTTAGGACATCGCAGTACCTGTAGTGAATTAATACCTTGTATTTGGTCTCATATAGTGCAGTTTCTTCTTTCTGACGTACCTAATAAAAGCGGCCAGTGGGTGTATATCGCCATGTATAACCTTATTATAAATAATCACATTCCTATATGAAATATATAGTGTAAAGTCGTATTCAAAGTGCATATAAACAGTATAAAAAAGTACACAAAAGTGCATGGAAACAAGACCAAGATTGCAAAAATGTGAAAAGTGCCAAAGTGCATGAAAATTCTCATAAATAATATCATAATCGCAAAATCTTGAGGCGCTCTACACGCTGACGCCACGCCCTCATATCTGGTTCCTGGATCGGTTGCCATCTTGGTATGTTTACTGCTTTATCCATGTGGAGTTTTTTATTGCTGTATGCTTTTACTTGAGTATAATAGAATACACAACACTATCATACTATTCCGGAGCTCCATGTGCTGAGCTATTTCCTGCAAAGGAAGAGCTGCCTAGATGTGCTTGACTGATATTGAGCTTTCCTGGGAGGGGTTCAGGATGGAAGTTATATATGATGGTGTAACTTTTTTTCCACTCATATTATTTATATGACTTTTATGCACTTTTTCATATTTTTTGCAATTTTGGTTTTGTTTATTTACTCTCTACACTGTTTATATGAACTTTGAATACCACTATTCATTGCTACATTCATATAGGAATGTGGTTATTTTTAATAAGGTTATACATGACTGTGATATACATAATTGTTTATAATTTGTTGCACTACTTTGTACTTATGTTTATATGAGCTTTGTCATCTCTTAGTGCAAGCTGCCTAAAGCTGTTGTAAACCTGTAAAGCGCTAGACAATTTCTTTCTTTTTTTTTTTTGTCCCTGCAAGGTAAAGGCATAATGTGCTAGTATTCATTTCTCCTATTGTAGAAAACAATGAACCTGTCTGACAGAAATAATGAAATCAGACCGAGACAGAAGTACAGTTAAATCACACTTGTTTAATAATAAACGTAAAAAGAACAAACGTAGTCAAAACATAGCCAAAGTTTCAGTAACCCGAACGGATAGTCAGCCAAGCCAGAAAGTCAGGGATCAAAGTAGTGGAACAGCAAGCAGGATCTGGAGCCAGAAGGGATGTCAGCAAAGCCAGTCTTTAAACAGGAACGCAGGAGAAAGTTTCTTGTGATGTGACCAAGGCGAAGGCAGAGCTCTTCTGGACTGGACGGCTTAAGTAGGCAGGACTGATGAGCAGGATATCATCAACAGCTGAGTAACACTGGAGAGAGATGGGAGCTGGCAATTAGCCAACAGCTGAGCGGCAAGCTCAGAGAAGGAAGCCCTGACACTGAGCCCAGCCCTGACACTGTCTCAATGGACATATAACAAAGCTGCTGGTGTTAGGATCAGGCCTGATGAAGAGAGACTTTGTGGTCCCCGAAACATGTTGGGTACCACTTGTGTTCCTGTTAGCAAAGTGTCATCAGAAATAAAGAATTATGAACGAACAGGGGCGTTGCTAGGTCTACAAAAGATCTGGGGCTAGAGCCCATAGCAGCGTAGTAAAGAAAGTCATATGCTTGGGCGAGCATACACATGTATACACAGTAATATACGTGTGTGTGTATATCTATCCACAGAGAGCCCCCCCCACTTACATCAGGGTCCACAGAGAGCCCCCCTTATATCAGGTTCCCCAGAGAGCATCCTCCTTACATCAGAGTCCTCAGAGAGCCTCCCCCTTTCATCAGGGTACCCAGAGGGCCCCCCTTACATTAGGGTCCCCAGAGAGCCTCTCCCTTGCCTCAGGGTCCCCAGAGAGCCTCCCCTCCCCTTGGGGACCCCTGCAGAGACTCAGGGCTATTGGCCCCAGATTCGGGGCTATAGCCCCAAAAGCCACCCCCTAGTGACGCCCCTGTGAACGAAAAAAGATAAATGTTTGGTGCGCTCCTTTCAGTTTTTCCTGGATTTCTCAATTTGGTTACAACTTTGTTGTAGAGCTGCAAAGGTCAACCTTTCCAAATGAGCGTTCCCGATAGCTTAGAGCAATAACTGGTCATTTAACAAGTTTGAGCCGTGGTGATATAAGATTGTTGGGGCGGCTGCCATTGCTAGCAGTGATAAAAGCAGACACGTTCTTAAAGGTTCATGGGATTTAGGGAAAGGGGGAAGCACCAGACCAATTGTTTTGAGTCTATGAAGATTTGTTTCATTATGAAAAAAAATTTAATGACAAGCCGACGCGTTTCAATTATAATTGTCCCCCTTCATTGAGGCCAACAGGCCATGACCAACAAAAAAAATACAATAAACAGTGGATCAGGAAAGCAAATAAATGAAACTTAGAGCTCCATCTACTGTCCGGAAATGAGAATACAACGTTTTCAATATAAATGTAATATTTCATATTTATCCCCCAAAAATATATATTTGGTTGATTTTAAAATCCAACAGCTGAACTTCTCCACAGATGAGAAAGTTTCTATATTTATAGCATAAAATATATCATTTTTATTTATTTTTGTGCTTTCAGTGTCGCTCTGCTATATATGAAGAAAATAAGAATTAAAATGGCCACAGTGGCTCCAGTCCAAGCCGAGAACATCCCGGAGGATGGGACCAACAAGGGGAAAAAGAAAAAGTGGTATAAAAAAGTCATTGGGAAATTAATCCCGCCAATATGGCCTGTGCAAAGCCCTGAGGATCCAGCAATGGAGGAGAAAGAGATAACAAGTAAGATGTCTACTATGATGATAACCTACACAGCAAGACACACTAGATTACCAAAAGTATTGGGACACCTGCTTTTACACGCACATGAACTTTAATGGCATCCCAGTCTTAGAGTTCAACATTGAGTTGGCCCACCCTTTGCAGCTATAACAGCTTCAACTCTTCTGGGAAGCCTATCCACAAGGTTTAGGAGTGTGTCTATGGGAATGTTTGACTATTCTTCCAGAAGTGCATTGGTGACGTCAGGCACTGATGTCGGACGAGAAGGCCTGGCTCGCAGTCTCCGCTCTTATTCATCCCAAAGGTGTTCTATTGCGTTGAGGTCAGGACTCTGTGCAGGCCAGTCAAGTTCCTCCACCCCAGACTCGCTCATCCATGTCTTTATGGACCTTGCTTTGTGCAGGACTAGCAGACAAGGAGTGGTTAGTAAGGTGGATGAGCCTGGCAGCAGCATTCATGATGGACTGAAGAGGGCATAGCCTATGTAAGGGTAAGCCAATGAGAAGGGAGTTGCAGTAATCGAGGCAAGAGATCACCAGGGAGTGAACTAGGAGCTTTGTGGTGTCATTGATTAGGAAGGGGCATATTTTGGAGATGTTGCAGAGGTTGAGGCGGCAAGATTTGGAAAATTATTGGACATGGGGCCAAAAGGAGAGTTCAGAGATCAGGATTGCACCTAGAACCTTGGCATACGGGGATGGGCTAAAAGTTGTGCCATGGATTTAGACAGAGAAATCAGAGGAAGGGGCATGTGGGGGAGGAAAAATCATGAGCTCGCTTTTGGATAGATTGAGTTTGAGGAAGTGGTGTGACATCCAGGCAGATATGTCTTTTAGTAAATTAGTGATATGTGCGGAGACTGAAGGTGTGAGCTGGGAGGTAGAGAGATAGATGTGGGTGTTGTCGTTATAGAGATGGTATGAGAAGCCATGGGGAGGCTATCAGAGCTGACCCAGGGAGGAGGTGTAGATCGAGAATAGGAGAGGTCCAGGAACCTAACCTTAGTGGGACCCAACAGTGAAAAGAAGAGTAGAGGAAGAAGTAGAGTCGTAAGTAACGCTAAAGGTGCGGTTGGAAAAGTAGAAAGAGAACTAGCGAAGAGTACAGTCACAGAGACCAAAGGCGTGGAGACTTTTGAAGAGGAGGGGGTGGACAACTGTATGAGAGGCAGCAAAAAGCACCAGGAGAAGCAGTACAGAAAAGCGTCCATTGGTTTTGTCTGAATGCTCCTTAGGTTGGAAGTCAGTGGGAAGGAATGCCCCTTATATTGGTGGTCAGTGGAAAGAATGCTCCTTACATTGGTGGTTAGTGGGAAGAATGCTCCTTACATTGGAAGTCAGTGGGAGGAATGTCCCTTACATTGGTGGTCAGTGGAAAGAATGCTCCCTTCATTGGTGGTCAGTGGGAAGAGTGCCCCTTACATTGGTGGTCAGTAGAAAGAATGCCCCTTACATTGGTGGTCAGTGGAAAGAGTGCCCCTTACATTGGTGGTCAGTGGGAAGAATGCCCCTTACATTGGTGGTCAGTGGGAAGAATGTTCCTTACATTGGTGATCAGTGGGAAGAATGCTCCTTACATTAGAAGTCAGCGGGAAGAATTCCCCTTACATTGGTGGTCAGTGGAAAGAATGCCCCTTACATTGGTGGTCAGTGGAAAGAATGCCCCTTACATTGGTGGTCAGTGGAAAGAATGCTCCCTACATTGGTGGTCAGTGGAAAGAGTGCCCCTTACATTGGTGGTCAGTGGGAAGAATGCCCCTTACATTGGTGGTCAGTGGAAAGAATGCTCCTTACATTTGTGGTAGGTGGAAGGAATGCCCGTTTAAATTGGTGATCGGCTGACCTAGAATTCCACTTTAAGGCCCAGCCTCCCTGCTGCCACACATACAGTTGGAAAGAAGTTAACGGTTACCAGAATTATTCCCAGCATACTGAATAATCAGCACTCAGTAACAAATCTAGTCAGGCACACCCCCCTACTCAGCAACAACTCTCAGTAAAAAACCTGACCAAAAACACCTCCTCCCCTTGTTTTGCAATGCAGGTCTACATGGGGTAATGAGGGGTATGGCTGTTACTCAGCTCTGATAGCACAGAGCACTATGATTGTCAGAAACCATGACATCAGGCCGAGACAGAAGTACAGTTAAATCACACTTGTTTAATAATAAAAAAAAACAAACAAACGTAGTCAACTATAGCCAAAGTTCAGTAACCGGAACGGATAGTAAGCCAAGCCAGAAGTCAGGGATCAATGTAGTGGAACAGCAAGCAGGATCTGGAGCCAGAAGGGATGTCAGCAAAGCAAGTCTTGAACAGGAACGCAGGAGATAGTTTCTGTGATGTTGACCAAGGCGAAGGCAGAGCTCCTCTGGACTGGACGGCTTAAGTAGGCAGGACTGACGAGCAGGAAATCATCAACAGCTGAGTAACTGTGGGGAGATGGGAGCTGGCAATTAGCCGACAGCTGAGCAGCCGGCTCAGCGAAGGAAGGGCTTAGCCCAGCCCTGAGAGTGAAGAAGGAAGCAGCATTTTCAGTACATGGGTATTTTAAGGCATTTCCCAAACAGTGACAACTGATAACAGGTGTGAGATGTGAGGGCTTTAATAATAGATCCACTTTTAATACTTTTGGTACTGTTGTTATTTTAGTTGAAGTCGTACAGAAGCTGATAGAAGAGCGGCATTACGAATATGCCAGTAAAGGCTTGATTGAGTTGGAACAAAAGATTGTCCAAGGATTGGAGGAGTCAACATTGCACATGAAGGAGCTTGAACCCCTATATGGGAAACTCAAGGCTGAAGTATTTCGAGTGATCAAAAAGTCCTTCACCAGTAAAGACAAGGAACTGCTGCAGGAGGCTATACAGGTCATAGTAGAACAAGAATCAGAAGATTCAAAGTGCATCCCAGAGTTAGAAAATGAAGGCAGCTCCCGGCCGAAGGGGTGGATGCAGGCATGGAAGGAGTGCATCAGGCAGACCGTAGAGGAGCGCATCCAGGACCTACCTCAGGAGGAGAAACTCAACGGGCCCCCCACCATCATCTCCCCAATCGTTGCTATAGGAAGGCTGTTCAAGGGCGACCTCATCCACCTGGTGACACATCTCAAAGCTTGCTACCCAGAGGACTTTGATGTCTGTAACACTTATGCCCAGCATTATCACCGGCATATAAAGATAAGGACAGAAGAGATCGCACAATTTGAACTATGTGAGAAGGACAACTTCGCAGTTCTGTACTGGGTGCAAAACTTGTATCCAAAGTAAGCTAAACCATGTGTTAGACTGTATATAATAATTTATATCTAATGCACTGGGGTAGATATACTAAAGATGGTGCACTCAGAACTAGACATGTGCAGTTCGTTTCGTTCCGAACTGAAGTTTGGACAAAATTTTCCTTATTTGTAAATTCGGATGAATCCGAATTTCCGAATAACAATAGTAACAAATTTAAACAAATCCGAAATAACGAAACAAAACTTCAGACGAAATTTGAAATCGAATTGTTTTCAAATCGAATTCCCAAACAGAATAAAATTGATCAGAAAATAAAGGATTGAAAGAGAAAATAATAGAATATAACAGAGTAAAACAGAATACAAAATAAAAGAATAGAAAAAAATAGTATAGAAAATAAAGAAATAGGATATAAAAGAATGGAATATAATAGTAAAACAGAACAAAATAGAATAAAAAATAAAAGAACATAATAAATTGGAATAGAATAAAAAGAGTGGAATAGAATAAAATAGAAACAATATAACTATCTTCTGAAATTCAAATTTTCTAATAGAATAAATTCAAATTTTAATAGAATAGAAAATAAGATAATAGAATAGAAAAAAGAACAGAATAGAATATAACCATTTCCCAAAATATGAATAGAAAAGAATAAAAGAATAGAAAAAAATAGTATAGAAAATAAAGGAATAGGATAGAAAATAATAGGATATAATAGTAAAACAGAACAAAATAGAATAGAAAATAAAAGAACGTAATAAAATAGAATAGGATAAAAAGATTGGAATAGATTAAAATAGAAACAATATAACTATCTTCTGAAATTCAAATTTTGAATAGAATAAATTCAAATTTGAATAGAATAGAAAAATAAAATAATAGAATAGAAAAAAGAACAGAATAGAATATCACCATTTCCCAAAATATGAATAGAAAAGAATAAAAGAATAGAAAAATATAGTATAGAAAATAAAGGAATAGGATAGAAAATAATAGGATATAATAGTAAAATGGAAAAAAATAGAATAGAGTATAAAAGAACGTAATAAAATAGAATAAAAAGAGTGGAATAGAATAAAATAAAAACAATTCAAATTTTCGAATAGAATAAATTCAAATTTGAATAGAATAGAAAATAAAGTAATAGAATAGAATATAACCATTTCCCAAAATATGAATAGAAAAGCATAAAAGAATAGAAAAAAATAGTATAGAAAATAAAGGAATAGGATAGAAAAGAATAGGATATAATAGTAAAACAGAACAAAATAGAATAGAAAATAAAAGAACATAATAAAATAGAATAGAATAAAATGTTTGGAATAGATTAAAATAGAAACAATATAACTATCTTCTGAAATTCAAATTTCGAATAGAATAAATTCAAATTTGAATAGAATAGAAAATAAAATAATAGAATAGAAAAGAAGAGAAAAAAGAACAGAATAGAATATAACCATTTCCCCAAATTTGAATAGAAAAGAATAGATTAGAAAAGAAATAAAAGAATGAAAAGAAAAAACATTTGAATTGGAAAAATAGAAAATAACCATTTTTTGACATTCGAATAGAATAAATTTGAATAGAATAGAAAAGTATAGAATAGACAATACTATAGAAAGAATATAACAAATGTTAACTTAGCCTTTTAATGATTTGCATTTCCTTTGAACTTTGATTCTTTGTAAAATATTCTGTACAATGCATTAAGGCGTCAAGCAAATATCTTACGCAATTGACTTGCACACAATGCTTTATCGATTAATGCAAGGAAAGATTAGTGACAGATTCAATACTTTTAGATCACATACATGCCCTCATACAATCAATATTGTTTGCATTTCAAATTTTTGGGGGGATGCTGGGCAAGTATAACATTTCAAAAGTGTGGTTTTACAAAATACTGAGTCATTCTTTGTTTTAGTGAAATCTTGAAAAACCCCAAACTAGCCGGACACATCGATGACTCGCGGCTGGAATGCCTTCTGTCTCAAGAAGCTGTCCAAATGCTGGAGAATAATTTTTTGCGTAATGAAAGGGTAAGTGACTCGCCGAAAAATAGATTCCTAAAGACAAATTGTACAGGAATTTGGAGTGCATATACTGAATAAGGCCTCGTTCACATTGCAGTTGGGGGGAGGTAAAAACATGCAGTAGAGCTGTGGTTTACCACCCCCTAACAATTCACCCTTTCAGATGCAAAGGCACACAGTTCTTGTGTGGACTGGAGGCAGTTACAGTTCCATATGGAAGATGTCAAAATCAGGAGGCACAGTTCTTTTTTTAACTATATGCCCCTCTTACTTTGTTACTTTTATAGATGAAATAAACACAATACAGCAAACAAAACAAAAAAAACAAACAAACAAATAAAAAAAATGATACTGCAAAAGATGAGCGCTCTACTACTGTATAGCCATCATACTGTCAGAGACCATGAATCAGATCGAGACAGAAGTACAGTTAAATCACACTTGTTTAATAATAATAAAGAAAGGTAGAGTAAATGTAGTCAAAACATAGTCCAGAGTTCAGCAACCCGGAACGGATAGTCAGACAAGCCAAAACGTCAGGGAGCCAGAGAACAGCGAAGTAGAACAGCAAGCAGGATCTGGAGCCAGAAGGAATGTCAGCCAAGCAAGTCTTTAACAGGAACACAGGAGATAGTTTCTAGAGATGTAACCAAGGCGAAGGCAGAGATCATCTGGGCTGGACGGCTTAAGTAGGCAGGACTGACGAGCAGGATATCATCAACAGGTGAGTCACTGTGGCGAGAGATGGGAGCTGGCAATTAGCCAACAGCTGAGCGGCCAGATTCAGAGAAGGAAGGGCTGAGCCCAACCCTGACACATTCTGAGTTGGTCATATTTAATCATTGTATACATTAGCATGCATCTATTAGCACCTTGCTCTGTATATCACTGATTTTTCCTAACATCTTACAGCCCTGATGAAGGCGATATACTAAAACCTTGAAACGCGTTGGTGTGTTGTTTTATTTTTGTCTGTCGTCATCAGATAAAGGGGTTGATTTACTAAAGGCAAATAGACAGTGCACTGTGCAAGTGCAGTTGCTCCAGATCTTAATAAATGAGCAGAAGCTCTGCTGACTTCCATCATCCAATCATGTGCAAGCAAAAATGCTGTTTATTTATTTATTTATTTATTTTTCCTTGTATGTGATTGGGTATTTTTTTGCAAATTGAAGCTTTACCTCATTTACTAAGCTCTGGAGCGACTGCACTTTGCAAAGTGCACAGTCTATTTCCCTTTAGTAAAATTAACCCCACAGTAAGTACGGCTGAAGAAGGGGGGGGGGGGGAGGGGACTGTTATATTTCATAATTAAGTCAACACAATTACTGTTAATACATATACAATTACACAATTAATCATTTTAGGACAGAAGGGGTTAAATTCTTTTGTAAGCCCTGGCACATATGGTTTCTTCACCACGTGACCTCCGGACGATTTACCTCCCTTCATGACCAGGGCATTTTTTTGTTTTGCGATGCGGCACTGCGTTATTATAACTGACAATTGCGCGGTCGTGCGACACTGTGCCCAAATACAATTGATGTCCTTTTTTTTACCCACAAATAGAGCTTTCTTTTGGTGGTATTTGATCACCTCTGCATTATTTTATTTATTTTTGTGCGCTATAAAACAAAAAAAAAGAGCGAGAATTAAAAAAAAAAAAATAAAAAAAAAAAAAACAAAACAAGATTTTTTTACTTTCTGCTATAAAACATATCCAATAAAAAAATTTAAAAAAGCAAATTTCTTCATCAATTTAGGCCAAGATGTATTCTGCTACATATTTTTGGTGAAAAAAAAAAAAACTATTTTAATAGGCGGATATTGATTGGTTTGGACACAAGTTTATGAAATGGTGAAATAAAAAAAAAAATCAGCAGGCAAATGATAATTAAATGGAGAAGGAGTTAATAAGGGGTTAAACAGAGGAACAATTAAAAAAAAACAACAAACAAAAAAAAAAAAACAAAACAACTATTTTTTCTTTACTTGACAAGTCACTTTAACCACTTCAGCCCCGGAAGGTTTCACCCCCTTCATGACCAGGCCATTTTTTGGGATACGGCATTGCGTTACTTTAACTGACAATTGTGCAGTCGTGCGAGACGCTGTACACACAAAATGTATGTCCATTTTTTTGCCACAAATAGAGCTTTCTTTTGGTGGTATTTAATCACCTCTGTATTTTTAAAATTTTTTTTTTTGCACTATAAACAAAAAAAGAGCGACAATTTAAAAAAAAAAACAACACAATATTTTTATACTTTCTGCTATAAAACATATCCAATAAAAAAATGTAAAAAAATCACATTTCTTCATCAATTTAGGCCAGTATGTATTCAGCTAAAATTTTTTGGTAAAAAACAATCTTAATAGGCGGATATTGATTGGTTTGGACACAAGTTTATAAAATGGTGGAATAAAAAAAAAATCAGCAGGAAAATAATAATTAAATGGAGAAGGAATTAATAAGGGGTTAAACAGCGGAACAATTAAAAACAAAACAAAAAAAAAACAAATATTTGACGCTGTACACAAACAAAATGTATGTCCATTTTTTTGCCACAAATATAGCTTTCTTTTGGTGGTATTTAATCCCCTCTGCAATTTTTTTATTTTTTTTTTGCACTATAAACAAAAAAAGAGCGACAATTTAAAAAAAAAAAAAAAAAACACAATATTTTTATACTTTCTGCTATAAAACATATCCAATAAAAAAATGTAAAAAAATCAAATTTCTTCATCAATTTAGGCCAGTATGTATTCTGCTAAAATTTTTTGGTAAAAAAACAATCTTAATAGGCGGATATTGATTGGTTTGGACACAAGTTTATAAAATGGTGAAATAAAAAAAAAATCAGCAGGAAAATAATAATTAAATGGAGAAGGAATTGATAAGGGGTTAAACAGAGTAACAATTAAAAACAAAAAAAAAAAAAAAAAAAAAAAAAAATATTTGACGCTGTACACAAACATAATGTATGTCCATTTTTTTGCCACAAATATAGCTTTCTTTTGGTGGTATTTAATCACCTCTGCATTTTTAAATTTTTTTTTGCACTATAAACAAAAAAAGAGCGACAATTTAAAAAAAAAAAAAACAATATTTTTATACTTTCTGCTATAAAACATATCCAATAAAAAAATGTAAAAAAATCACATTTCTTCATCAATTTAGGCCAGTATGTATTCTGCTAAAATTTTTTGGTAAAAAAACAATCTTAATAAGCGGATATTGATTGGTTTAGCACACAAGTTATAGTGTCTACAAACTATGGGATATTTTTATTTTATTTTATTTTTTTACTACAGTAATGACGGCGATCAGTGACTTATAGCAGGACTGAACATTAACTGACACTTTTGACACTTTGTGGGGACCAGTGACACTAATTCAGTGCTAAAAAAACATGCACTGTCACCGTACTGACACTGTCTGGGAAGGGGGTTAACCTCAGGGGCGATCGATGGGTTAACTGTGTGCCCAGCCAGTGTTTTACTACACTGTGGGAGGCGCTATTACTTGCTGAAATCATGGATTTCCTTGTTCCTGCTTTGCTGAGACACAGGATCCATCCCTTTCCTCCTGTCGGAACAGCGATCTGCCTTGCTTACATAGGTAGAATGCAGTGCTGTCTCTGTGGCTGATGATTGGCAGGTGTCGGCGGACATCAAGTCTGCAGTACCCACCGATGGGCTTCCGCTGTGTGTAATCCCATTTGTGTTTGCGCCCCCTACCCGGAAGTGCAGGATCACATGTATATACCTGATCCTGCACACAGCTGCCGCCCTGTAGCAGTAAAATTGCTATAGGCTGGTTGTTAAGTGGTTAAAATACTGATATTAAGGGAAGCTAAAATACAATTTGTATCAGCTGCATTATGTTTACCTTAGTATATATATAAATATATATATATATTTTACAATATTTTTCTCTCCATAAGGATTCCTATGATGAACACATGAATAAAGCAATAAACTTTGAAGTGGAACTTTGGAAAAAAGAGATGGAACCAAAGATGTTAGGTTCCCATTATCATTCTGAGCTACAAATCGACATCGTTCAGGTGAATGTTATAAATGATTAGTGTTATTAGTGTTAGTAATTCCCAATAGTAACACTATAGTATAGTATAGTATAATAGTAAAAGCCCAATTCCACCCAATAGTAATGTATAGACATGTGCACCGCCAAAAAATGTGTTCCTTTTCGTTTCATTCGTTTTTTTTTGTTTTTTCGTTTTTTCGGGTCATTCGTTATGATTGATATTAGTTATTTGGAATAAATTCAGAAATTCGAAATCCAAAAGTCCGGAAATTCGAAAATACGAAAGAACGAAAACACAATAACGAAAAGCCGAAATAATAACTAATACTAACTAATACTGTAATACTGACATATAATCACACGCATAGGTTGGATGTGAGGTTGGACAACCTCATCTACTATGTAACTATGTAGTAATAATACTAAAATAATAGTATAATTATTATTTATTGTTATTAATTTGTTACATTCCATTCGTTTAGATGCGGCATTCGTTATTTCGGATAATTCGTAACTTCGGATAAATTCGTATTCATTACGTTTACTAACAGCAAAATTTGAAAGGAAATTCCAATACCTATTATGTAATAGTTATTATAAGTTAGTTAGTTATTATTTCAGATTTTCAAATTTTCCTGTTTTTCGAATCTTCTGATTTTCGTTCTTAGTTTTCTGATTTTCGTTCTTATAAAATTTCTGAATTTTCGAATTTCTGGTTTTCGGATTTCCAATTTTTGAATTTTCGAAATTTCCGAACCTTCGAATTTCCAAATTTTTCGGATTTTCAGAATAATTTGTTAAACGGGTTTTTTTGTTAATTCGAGTATTTCCAAATTAACGAATTCATTGAATTTCGTCGAAAAACGAATTCAGAACAAAACTAATTGCACATGTATATTAATGTATTATGGGTGTTGGGTCATTTAATGCCCCCCCCCAACTAACTTCCTTCCCCATTTTCCTATATATAAGGGTTTGTCAAAAAGTTTCCACACATTTTTTTTTAAACTCTATTAAAGCTATATAGATATAGATATATACCGTAGATATAATATAGAGCTATAATCATTCAAGTAACCCTTTTTTTTTACTTTCAGCGTCACGTTGGTAGTTTAAAGAAGGCGGCTGAACTCAGACCAGAATTGGAACGCAAGCTATCTGCAGTCTTGCAGTTGAATCTGTATGACGTTATAAAAATGTAAATCATTTTAGATGTATTTGATCATTTATTGGATCTTAGATAAAGCTTAGAAGCACAAAATAAGTCGATGTTTCCAAACCAAAATGTAACATTCAGTGTATTTTCTTCCTTTTGAATAATAATTACAAAGGGAAAGTACGGCCCCTTTCACACGGGGCGGATCCGTTGGACGGACTAAGTCTTAGGTTCGCACTGGGGTGGCTTCAAAGCCCCCCCTGTACAGTGTGTCTTCAGCGCGGCTTGCAAACGACTCTGGTAATAGAAGTCAATGTAAGTCGCTCTGAAGTCGTCCCCAAAAGGTACAGAAACCCTTTTTTTCCCCGATTAGAACGGTTCCATTGCACTGAATGGAGTACGACTTGTCAGGCAGTCTAAGTCGCTTGACAGGTCGCCTCAGTGTGAACCGAGGCTAAATATAACCAGTCAGGTTATGGTGAGATTGGTCAAACGGCTCAAACAAAAGCGCTCTACTGAACCAGTGCAAAGTGCAGTGCAAACTCCAGTCCCCCCCCCCACCTAAATTTCGTCACAAATGCGCCCCTGATGACATAATTTGTGCCCCTGATGACATAATTTGTGCCCCTGATAACGTCATTTGTGACGAAACGTAGGTTCCACACTGGTGGATATGGATCTTTTACCTTTGCATGGACATTTGCTTAATGATGGGCTTTCTTTAGCACTATTTAATTTATGATTGGTTTGCACTAGTTTATATTAGTGCGGCCTTTTTTTTTTTTTTCATGTTTTATACTGTCTTATTGCCCTCCAACTCTTACACCATAGAAACCATGGTTTTCAATGCACAGCACTAATGATGGCCAACAAAGTCCAAACGAAGTTTGGAATAAAGGGCTCATAATATTAGGCTGTATCTGTGCTATAATCCATTGCATTTTCGAATAGACAGTTGACCAAGGGGCAGAAAGAAATAATTAGCATGGCACGCCCCCCCCCCACTATCCTATCATGAGGGATAAACCTCTTGTTTTTGGAATTTGTGAGACATGTAGATACTGTATGTTCTGTTGTATAAAGACTTTACTGTGCCTTGCATTATAATCATAGGAATTCTCTCGCTTTTCAGATACAAAAAGGCTTTTGAAGAATATATATTTTGTATGGAGAAAAGCAAGACCCAGAACTTCTACAGAGAAACGTGTATCACTCATTTAAACTGCTGCCTGAAACTAAGGTACAAACATTTGGAAGACACGCCAGCTACAGTCTGTCTATCTATCTATCTATTGGACATGTGCAATTCGTTCCGAATTAGTTTTCTTTAACAAATTTTGACAAACTCGTTAATTCGGAAACATCTGAATTAACGAAAACCCATTTAACGAATTTTTCCTAATGTTTGAAAATTCATAAATTTGAAAATTCGTAAAATTAGAATATTCAGAAATTCGGAAATTTGAAAATCTAAAATACATTGGAACCTCAGATTACAAGCATAGTCCGTTCCAGGAGAATGCTCGTAATCCAAAGTACTCGCATATCAAAGCGATTTTTCCCACTGAAGTCAACGGAAAATAAAATAATTAGTTCTGCATTGACTTCAATGGGATGCAATACCACATGCGTCCAGAGGCAGGGGGGGGGGGCGCCGGAGAGCCTCAGAAATGGACGAAAAGGCCCGAGGACACTTCGGCTGACCTCGGCAAACCTCGGAAAGACTTCCTACCTGAGATTTGCCGAGGTCAGCCGTGCTGTACTCTGGCCTTTCCATGCATTTCTGAACGTGACGTTCGGCTCTGCTCGCCTCCGGCGCCCCCCCCCCACCTCGGGCCAAAAGCGGTACTGCACACCGCTTTGGCCTGAATCGTGCTCGTTTTGCGAGACAACACTCGCAAACCGAGTTACGATTTTTAAAAATACGGTGCTCGTATCACGAAACGCTCATTAACCGCGTTACTCGCAATCCAAGGTTCCACTGTAATCTCTAACTATTAAATTATAGGTATTGGAATTTCCTTTCAAATTTGGCTGTTAGTGAACGCAACGAATACAAATTTATTCGAAGTTACGAATTATCCGAAATATTGAATGTTGCATTTAAACCGATGGAACGGAAAAAAATGAATCTATCTATCTATCTATCTATCTATCTATCTATCTATCTATCTATCTATCTATCTATCTATCTATCTATCATAATTTGACTGTTGCCTTTAATGTATTGTAGAACAGATCTGTGTCACAAAGAGGCAAAGTTGAGAAGTGGTTTACGTGAGAGCACTACGTCACAGCTTCTAAAGTTGGAAGACAGCATATACAATGCTCTGCTTCAGGATTTTTTCGTGGACATAAAGGTCTGTTGAACACAATGTTATCTGAATATCATCTCTTGATGACGTCTCTCTGTTGGGCTTTCTGGCTTTCCTGACTTGTATGCTTAGCGCCTTTCATTGATTGTCTCCCACAGAATAACTTCAAAAAGATGTCCCAGGGATCCTCTCCATTCAGTTACCAAACTATGCAAAATATCATTAGAATTGCAGAGAACTTCATGGAACCCTTCCACACCCTTCTGGATGAAAGCTACAAGGTAAGAGGTGGCTCCTCTAGCTTCTGAAATACTGGCTGAATCCATGTCCACCGTTAAGGGAATCTATAGCATTTTGTACAAAATATTTTTTTTTGTGTTCGGGAGAGAAAATGCCTTTTTTTTCCTTTCCTTGCATATACATTTTACCTTTTTTTCCATATGCAGCCAAAAAGTAACATACTTAAGAATACAGCTTTTCAGAAAGCCAATTTACTGCTTTGTGATGAATAGCCTATGCTGTAGACCTGAATAGCAGAAGATGAATTGATACAGAAATGGCCAAATGACATGGAGGAGGGACAACACCCTTCTCCTAACAGAGATAACGCTTGTTTGAATTAGTCCATTTGTAGGCAGGTGCAGCCTGTTTTCTCCAACCGCAACGGCATTGCAGTTGGAGGGGAAGTCAAGAGGAACATGGTTCCTCTATAGTTTCATGGGTCATAGAGGAGCTATCTGATTCGATGCTACTGCCCCATGTGACTCTGGTGGCCATCTTGGGCCATGCAGAGCCTATTTAAGGCACTGGCTCCTGGGCTTGGCACACATTTAAAGTGTGGGTAGTGTAGGGATAATTCACCCATCTAACAGGGACAGTGAACAGCAAAAGGGAGAGGTTCCAGATGAGTAGGAGAAGGATAGGGACATGCCATCCTTTCAGGCTGTTATCAGGCACACAGTCATGGGCTTTCTTAGAGTAAAGCCCAACATCATCTGCTAACACAATGTTATGTATGTACCTTTTCTTAAAGTGGGTGTAAAGGCACAAGGTTTTTTACCTTCATGCATATGCATGACGGTAAAAAACCTTCTCTGTGTAGCGACCCCTCCCCCCCCCTAATATTTTCCTGAGCCCCATCTCGATCCAGCGATGTCCACAAGAGCCTCAGCTCTCCGTGGACTCGCACTCCTGATTGGCTTTTGGCAGCAGCGGAAGCCATTGGCTCCCGCTGCTGTCAATCACAGCCAGTGAGCCAATCAGAAGATGGAGGGGGCAGTGGCCGAGACGCAGCTCCAAATAGACACACAGAGCCGTGGCTTGGGAGCGCGCCTGCTTGGGTGCCCCCATAGCAAGCTGCTTGCTGTGGGGGCACGCGGCAGGAGGGAGGGGCCAGGAGCACCGGCGTGGGACTTGAGTGGAGGATCCGGGCTGCTCTGTGCAAAACCATTACACAGAGCAGGCAAGTATAACATGTTTGTTATGTTAAAAAAAAACAATACTTTAATACCGCTTTAAGTGTTTATTTGTAAAACACAAATGTTATACAAGTAATGAAGAAAGTATATAAAGCATTAAAAAGGGTCGCTGGTTCGAATCCCAACCACGACACTACTTGCCTGGAGTTTGCATGTTCTCCCTGTGCCTGTGTGGGTTTCCTCCGGGTACTCCGGTTTCCTCCCACACTCCAAAGACATGCTGGTAGGTTAATTGGCTTCTGTCTAAATTGGCCCTAGTATTTGAATGTGAGTTAGGGACCTTAGATTGTAAGCTCCTTGGGGGTAGGGACCGATGTGAATGTACAATGTATATGTAAAGCGCTGTGTAAATTGACGGCGCTATATAAGTACCTTAAATAATAATAATAAAACATAGGTAAAAGATAATAAACACCTACCTTTTCCACTGCCTACATCGCTGAACACCCCTGTAATAAAGAAATATGACTTTTTAGAAATCAACACTTCTAGGAGTATCAGATAACTGGTTCCCCGTTGTCCTCAGTGGTTCATCCTGCTGACCCCTACCTCATTAGTGTGCCCTGTAATAACTAGGGGTCTCTGGGAAGAACCATTGCAAGCACCAGGGGGGGACCAGGAGATCAACACTCTCGGAGGTTCCTTGGTTTCTGAAGAGTTTTTGGGCTGCTATTCCTCTTCATCTGCAATTGGCAGCATGGGCAGCAGTAGAGGTAAGTCTGATATTGTCTTGGCAGGGAACTCTTTTATTGATACTTTGATTTTGTTGAAGGAGTCAGTTGAAGCCTATGCATACTTAGTAAACCATTGTTCTGAAAAAAAAAAACATTTTTGACAGAAAACTCCCAGTCGCGTCCTCCATTTAACTCCCACATGCTATGGGTTATTAAGTCTATGATGCTTTCCTTTTAGGTACTGTCTGGGAAAATCCATAAGTTCCTGGTCCAAGAGCACCTGGCACGGATCCTCAAGAGAAAAGTCAGCTATAAAAGCGCGCAGCAGATGCAAACTTTGGCTACCCAGATTGGCGAGAATGCAGAGCTCATCGATTCCTTCTCAGCTTTTTATGTAAGCCTCTTTTATATCATAACCATTACAGCGACTTTAAAGACAGACTTGTTTTAGCAGCATTTTGAGGGGGTCAACTTGTAGCAGATTTGTTGGAAAGTGGAAAGACCAGCCAGTTGTGGTAATAGTTTGATACGTCCAAGGTGCAAGAACATTAAGTAAACCTAGACAGAGAAATGGAAATTGTTGACTTCCCCTGCTGAAAATTCTAGAAGCCTGGCTGCCATGTTGATCTAATGTCTTCAGTTCTTTGGCCTGGAGGAAGCAAACAAGGTGTTTTCGCATACCCTTCACGTGTTAGATAGTCATTTAAGTCAGTGGCTCAGAATATCTGAGGATCAACATGATATCTAAGGTTGGCAATGCCAGGTCACTTTCAGCCTGCCCATTACCGATAACATCAGACTATGATAAGCTTTTTCTCGCTGCTCATTCATTACATAGTTACAAAGTTAATCTGGTTGAAAAAAGTCCAAGTCCATCCAGTTCAACCAACAGATTATGCTATCAAGAATTTTTTCTATGTAGATAAATGAATAGAGAATGACCTTTGATTATTCATGGGGAGGTTCCTGTATGTTCTAAAGTCCTAAGAGCATTGTTAGTGCTCAAGAGTGGACCTGTCATAAAGAAAAAGAATCTCCTGCGTTCCTTCCCACCTTGCATATTCCCTTCCCCCTTTCTGAAATTAAGAATGTTTCTAAGAACAGTTTACAGAAAATCTAAGGACACTTTGGGGTTGATTTACTAAAGGCTAGACACGTGCTGTTCGCTTCGTTCCAATTAAAATTCGGACGAATTTTCGTTATTCGGAAATTCGGATGTATCCGAATTTCCGAATTAGAATAGTACCGAATTCTTTTTTTAGATGTGTTGTTTACAAGTTAAAAACATTTTCTATTGCTAGAAAATTACTTAGAACCCCCAAACATTATACATTTTTTTTTCTAACACCCTAGAGAATAAAATGGCGGTCGTTGCAATACTTTCTGTCACACCGTATTTGCGCAGTGCTCTTACAAGCGCACTTTTTAAAAAAAAAAAAATACACTTTTTTGAATTAAAAAATAAGACAACAGTAAAGTTAGCCCAATTTTTTTTTTATGTCGTGAAAGATAATGTTACGCCGAGTAAATTGATACCCGACATGTCCCGCTTCAAAATTGCGCCCGCTCGTGGAATGGCGACAAACTTTTACCCTTAAAAATCTCCATAGGCGACATTTAAAAAATTCTACAGGTTGTATGTTTTGCGTTACAGAGGAGGTCTAGGGCTAGAATTATTGCTCTCACTCTACCGATCACGGCGATACCTCACATGTGTGGTTTGAACACCGTTTTATATGCAGGCGCTACTCACGTATGCGTTCGCTTCCTCGCACGAGCTCGGCGGGACGGGTCGCGTTTAAAAAAAAAAAAAAAAATTCTTATTTATTTTACCTTTTATTTTTTATTTTTACACTGTTTTAAAAAAAAATAAAAAATTGTGTCACTTTTATTCCTATTACAAGGAATGTACACAATAAACGGCACAGTGGTGTAGTGTCCCACCAAGTCAGGGACAGTCCCTCGGAATCAGGGACGGTTGGGAGCTATGGGATTAGGGCACAGGAGGCGGCGTTTCTAAACAAATAAATAAATTCAAACATCGAATGGGTTAATGGTGTAAAAAATTGTGTCACTTTTATTCCTATTGCAAGGAATGTAAACAATATGCGGCACAGTGGTGTAGTGTCCCACCAAGTCAGGGACAGTCCCTCAGAATCAGGGACGGTTGGGAGCTATGGGATTAGGGCACAGGAGGAGGCGTTTCTAAACAAATAAATAAATTCAAACATCGAATGGGTTAATGGTGTTCATTCCGCGTCTCGGCTTCTGTAGTAAGATAAAACTGCCGCCCGACCCTTTCCCCACGCAGGAATTTCCAAAGTAAACTGTGTAGAGGCCTCTTAGGTTGGCTGTGTCAGGAATCCATTGAAAGTATGAAATGTGGGCAAGCAATTTCCAAAGCACAACATCAACTCCCAATCTCTATAGGTATCCAGACAAAAGGTGCTTTGATTCCGCTAATTAATCTCTTGTGCCGCTGATGTCTGGATCTACCAAAGAAATAGTTTAACCGAGAACTGTAACTGAGACAAAAAAATATACCGCAGTCTAGTAACAAAGGATTCCAGTCTAACTAAAGGGGAAATGTAAGGTTTTTTTTTTTAGATTTGCACATGAAAGAGGCGAGCTTTGTGCAAGTAATACTGGCTTTGATTTACTAAAGGCAGATAGACTGTGTGCACTTTGCAAAGTGCAGTTGCTCCAGAGCTCAGTAAATGAGCAGAAGTTCCGCTGACTTCCATCATCCAATCATGCGCAAGCAATCATGCTGTTTTTTTGTTTTTTGTTTTCCTTGCACGTTATTTTGTATTCTTTCCAAAGTGAAGGTGTCCCTTATTTACTAATCTCCGAAACAACTGGACTTGCAGCGTGCAACTGCACTTTGCAAAGTGCACAGTCTATTTGCCTTTAGTAAATCAACCCCAAAGTGTCTATATATCTAAAAAAAAAAAAAAAAAACTTTGTTTTTGTGCATAATTTATAATGATATAAATGCACGAGGACAGCCATGTTGTAAGCAAAAATGTGAATAGGTATTTGAAAATTAATATAGCTGTGTAGGTGTACAAAAGGTTTACATTTGCCACTCTTTGTAGTTTTTACCTGCTATTTCAGAGTCAGAGCTGAGAGCCTCTCCACTGCTCTATCAACTGCCTGAACCCATACTGATCAAGCATATTCAGGGGAATTCAATAAATCTCTAACAACAATTTTCTAACACCGTGGCCCTTTAAAATGGCCTGTGCCAGATCCAAAAGTTCCTCTTTGTTAGCTTTACCGACATGTGCAGAAGTTTTGGTTAGTTCTCAATAGCTATACTTTTACAAATGAAAAATTATAGAGGGAGACTAGGGGTAATTAAGACCAAGTGTAAGTTGACATACAGAGACAGGCAGAGTGCCTGTCTCTGTACGCTGTGAAGAAGAGCAGCATGTGTGCTGCTGCTACCTTCTCTTTTGCCCACCTGTCATTGGTTGTTAAGGAGGCTGTCGGCTTCACAGCCTCATAAGAACCAATGACGTTCAGTAGGTGGAGCCTGATAGGGAAGCTAAAACGCTAGTTTCCCATCAGGTCTGTTCTCTCCCTATGATTGGCAGTGGGCAAATTCTATAGCCAATAGCAAGCTGTCTATTGCGTAAAGCACTAGGAGTTATTTTTTGTTCTACCCAGCCGCTCTACTAACTATGCAAAGTTAGTGGTTAGTGCAGCAATCTCCTCCCGCTGAGCTGTTGTGTTCTGACAGGGGCACGCCCCCCCCCCCCCACCACCAGAACACTCCGATCAGCGCTCTCTGCCATTGGCTGAGAGCGCTGATCAGGAGTTAGTGGGCTGCTGGTTTTTCAGCATGCACAAAGCAATTGGACCTGATAGGGAACTAGTGTCTGAATCCCCATCAGGCTCCGTCCACCAATCTTCGAAGCTTTACTGCCACTGCTGTCTGTGTGACAACCGCGGCGGCAAGAGGAAGCACAGTTCTACCGAGGCCAAAGTGTTCACATGGACACTCATTGCACCTCCACGCTCGGTGCATGCCCCTGATTCATGTACCTGCCTACAACAGAATACAATTTTTTTTTGTTTCTTTAGATGTACCTTCAATTATGTAGTGCAAGGGCCTGCCTGATTGCATGCAAATTGAAAGTGTTTAAGTCTGACCTCATATTATATGGTTTTGTTAAAGTTAAAGTAAAATTGTACAAGAAAATTGTATAATGTATGGCCAGCTTAAGACACTCTCTATGAATTCTCCTGAGAGAAATAAGGGCAATGTTGGGCACACTTAGAGGCTGGGCGACAGCGTGTATTATAAGCATGAGGTCAGGTGGATCACATAATCGCAACTATTAGACCTCAGGGGACGTCTTAGCACTGTGTCTTCTTAGCTCACCTGTCGCATTTGGTCATGCCTTTGATTACTAAATATAATAATATATCATTATTTTGACAGCGCTCAGGTGAAGATTGGCTGAAACCTGCTTTACACAAGGTGGCAGAAATAATTCGACTTCAGGATCTGAATGCAATTCAGCTGGAAGTAGCCACATTGGTTGAAGCCTATCCAGATATTCGGTAAGGATATTATGGAGCCGTCCCCTTCAAGGAGAAAATAATTATAGGGGTTGATTTATTAAAAGGCAGACAGACTGGGGAGGGGGTGCTGATATCACTTGGTGGGTGGTGGAAGAGGGCTGATATCACTTGGTGGGTGGGGGCGAAGAGGCACTGATATCACTGGATGGATGGTGGAAGAGGGCTGATATCACTGGATGAGTGATTGAGGAGGTGCCGATGTTAGTGGATGGTTGGGGGAAGAGGCACTGATATTACTGGATGGATGGTGGAAGAGGGCTGATATCACTGGATGAGTGATTGAGGAGGTGCCGATGTTAGTGGATGGTTGGGGGAAGAGGCACTGATATTACTGGGTGGATTGGGGTGGAGGTGCTGATATTACTAGAAGAGTGGGGGAAGAGGGCTGATATCACTGGATGGGTTGGGGTGGAGGTGCCGAAGTCAGTGGGTGGTTGGGATAAGGAGGCACTGGTATTACTGGATGGGTTTGGGTGGAGGTGCTAATATCACTTGGTGGGTGGTGGAAGAGGGCTGATTTCACTGGATGAGTGATTGAGGAGAGGCTGGTGTTAAGTGAATGGTTGGGGGAAGAGGCACTGATATTACTGGGTGGGTTGGGTGGAGGTGCTGATGTCAGTGGGTGGTTGGGATAAGAGGCACTGGTATTACTGAATAGGTTGGGGTGGAGGTGCTAATATAACTTGGTGGGTGGTGAAACAGGGCTGATATCACTGGATGGGTGGTGGAAGAGGGCTGATATCACTGGATGGGTTGGGGTGGAGGTGCTGATGTCAGTGGGTGGTTGGGATAAGAGGCACTGGTATTACTGGATGGGTTGGGGTGAAGGTGCTAATATCACTTGGATGGGTGGTGGAAGAGGGCTGATATCACTGGATGGGTGGTGGAAGAGGGCTGATATCACTGGATGAGTGATTGAGGAGGTGCCGATGTTAGTGGGTGGTTGGGGGAAGAGACACTGATATTACTGGGTGGGTTGGGTGGAGGTGCTGATATTACTGGAGATGTGGGAGAAGAGGGGTGACATCACTGGGTGGGTTGGGGTGGAGGTGTCGATGTCAGTGGGTGGTTGGGATAAGAGGCGCTGGTATTACTGGATGGGTTGGGGTGGAGGTGCTAATATCACTTGGCGGGTGGGGGAAGAGGCACTGATATCAATGGATGAGTGGTTGAGGTGCTGATGTCCGTGGATGGGTGGGGGGAGAGCACTGATATCACTGGATAGATGGGGGAAGAGAGCTGATATCACTGGATGAGTGGGGGAAGTGGCGCTGACATTACTGGATGGGTGGGGGAGGAGATGCCAACATCATTGAATTTGGGTGTGGAGAAGGGGCACTGATATCAATAGATTGGTCGGGAAAGAGGCGCTGATATCACTGGATGGGTTGGGGTGGAGGTGCCGATGTTAGTGGATGGTTGGGGAAGAGGCACTTAAAATTACTGGATGGGTTGGGGTGGAGGTACTGATATCACTGAATGAATTGGGGAAGAGACACTGATATCATTGGATGGGTGGGGGAAGAGTTGCAACACTGATATTATGGGTGTCCCCCCCCCCCCCCCCCCCCCCCCCAATGTATGCTCTGAGCCCTTGTGGAAGGTTTACAATGTCTACAACTTGTGTTGCCACCAAAACGGACCATAGAAAGTATTAACTACATTTGGATTTTTACTGCTCTATATATCAAGGATTGTGGCTGCAGAGCAATAATGGTAAATTCAGGCATATTGATTAGAGGTAATGATTGATCAGTTGAACAAAAAAAAAAAAAAACATTTGCTTTCACTTTTAACTACCACTGACGTTCAAGAAATATTAGACGTTGTCGGTCTGTATACATTCCCCAGCTTTAACACAACACACCGCTAAATGTCTCCAGATGGTATTACGGTTTTACAAAGCAGCCAGTTGACTTCTCGGAAAGAAGCGCTTTTCTTGGAAGTCAAACTGGAGATTTAATTTCCCGCGAAATGCAATTCCCTCGGCTGGCCAGATGAATCATTCATATGGTGTGCTTCAACAGCTGATGGATTCTTTTCTACTAGCATTTGCTGGTCTTGGCACGCTTCCTTTTGATACACTCAAATTCCACAGAAAAAAAAAACAAAATAGCAAATGAAATCAGCCAGAGGATAATGATCTCAGGAAGATGAGGGGCGCCCTGGGAATCGTTGTATTTATAGAGAAGTCCAAGGGACCTAATTTTTTTAAACTGTTGGAAGGAAACTGATTTAGCCAACTCAGAGCAGCCAGTCAGATAAAAAAAGGTCCAAACCCCAAATATCGCAGGGAGCCGAGGGAAATAAAATCGGAACCTAAACAATAAATAAAAAACAAGACCAGCTAACCAGAAGAATGCTATATATACCCAACCTTTTAAAGGTAAATTCCAGAAATTTATTTTCTTGCACTTATATTTGGTCAGCTTGGCATGAAAGCAAGTATGCATATCTGATATTCTGAGGGAGATGCTGTAGATGAGTGTAGTAGCCCATGCTACATACAGGGATAGATGCGATCTTCTGGGTTCAGTACGAACGGCCTCTCCTCTGCACATTGAACACAGGGGGTGGGTTGCATGATTGACACCTCAACCTTTTATTTATTTTTTGTGAATACAAGACATTCACTGATTGAAGGAGATCATGGTGTAATCACCCCTGCTCTCCACCTGAGCCAACCAGAGATACGTTGTAAGAGTGGTGGAGATCATGAACAAGCAACCTCCTTTGGGCAATGTGCAGAGGGGAAGCTTCTTGCTCAGAACCTGGAAGAGCGTGGCTATCACTGTAGGTAGCATGGACTATCTTAGTAATTGTCAACGTCCTCAGCAACCCTTCAGATATAAGATATGCATACTAACATCAAGCCATGGTGGTAGCCAAGGTGGCCAATGTATCTATGCTGGAGTTCAGCTTAAACTTAATTCAATAAAAAAAAAAAAAAGAGAGATCATGATGTTATCACCCCTTCTCACCAACTGAGCCAATCAGAGAATGCCTTGTATTCACTAAAAAAAATACAATACGTTGTAAGAATGGTGGAGGTCATGTTCACTGATTGAAGGAGATCATGATGTAATCACCCCTGCTCTCCACCTGAGCCAACCAGAGATACGTTGTAAGAATGGTGGAGATCATGAACAAGCAACCCCCTTTGGTCAATGTGCAGAGGGGAAGCTTCTTGCTCAGAACCTGGAAAAGCATGGCTATCACTGTATGTAGCAATAGCCATGCTCTTGGTAATTGTCAACTTCCTCAACAACCCTTCAGATAGAGGACATGCACTTACATCAAGCCAAGGTGGTATCCAAGGTGGTCAAATTATGTATCTATGCTGGAGTTCACCTTCAACATAATTCAAATTAAAAAAAAAACTAAAAATAGTAAATTGGCTTTGGATGATCTTCATATCAAATTTCTAACTCATAACTGTATTAATTTAACCAGTTCCCGCCAGGCCTATAGTCAAATGATGGATGGGTGGGACATTTATCGTTCCGGGTGGACATCATATAACGTCCACCTGGAACACGCCTCACGGGGGGGGGGGGGGGGGGCAGCACTGCGGGGCATTTTCGGACCTGAAGAAATGAGATCAGTACATCAGAATTAATATATTCTCAGACATTGATTACAATTGTGTGATTGGCCACAGTGATCACATGGTACACAGACAGGGCCAATCACAGCCCATCTGTGCAATGCGATTAGCTGAGGCCAATCACGGCTTATCACAACTGAATCAATTTCATTCAGTAAAAATGGTTGCTTATACCAATGAAATTCACTGATATAAGCAGTCATAATGTGTAAAACGATTAAAAAATCCTGATCACTTCCCCAGAGTAGTACAGTGTTACTGTTATAACACTGTATTGCTCTGGTCACAATGTTACAAACAAAATCGTAAAAAAAAAAAAAAAAAAAAAAAAAAATGTAATAATTTTTTTTTTAAAAGAATTATTCTATTTTTTTTTTACATACGGTCACCAGTCAGTTTCCCTGATCACCGACACACCAGTTATATGAACACTGTCGTGCAATAATGACCTATGTAAAAATTAAAAATTAAAAGTTTGATTGGTGTGTATTGCTAGAGAGTTTGTTTTTTTCTTGGGGAGGGTGCATGTGATCAGCACAGGGCCAATCAGCGCTGTCCAGACAGAGGGTCAGGGGTCATGCAGACTCATAGGACAGTCAGAGGAGAATGAAAACTCCTCCTACAAGCTTTAACCAGACACTGATAGAAGTCACAAGACTGCTATATACTGCTGATGAGAAAATTTATTTAGCAGTTTATATTTTGTTATGTTCTGTGTACTGTGGGTGACCAGATATAGTAAATGCAGGGTCCTGGGTTCAGTAACACTTTAAATTGGAACTTTTGTCAAAAAATGAAGTCCTGCTAGATCACTTCAGGCTGGCTCCTTTTGCAGTTATAGCTATGTAAACATTAAAAATAAGTGTCTGTACTGTTTAAAATCCAGTAATACACTGTTTCCCCCTGCTCTGCACATGCTCAGTTGCGCTCTGTTTTTAGGCACTCTGTTTAAAGCAGTTGTAAACCACTGAGTAATAAAAAAAAAAAAACCTGTAAGACAGCGGCATAATGTGCTAGTATGCATTGCATACCAGCACATTATGAAATACTTACCTTAGAATGAAGCCCTTCCAGTGGTGTCTGCTCACCGCTGACATCTTCCCCCGGTGTTTCTTCCGGGTTCGTGGGCTCCGGCGGTGTGAGTGGCTGAAGCATAGACTCTGAATATCTCCTAAACAGTGCAAGTTTAGGAGATACTCACAGTACCTACAGGTAAGCCTTATTATAGGCTTACCTGTAGGTACAAGTGGTGTAACAGAGCTTAATTTGTAGAGGCAGATCTGCTGACAGCCTAAAGATTTACTGCTGTTCAGGGGCTCTGGGCTTCAGTAAAATGGTCGCCCCCCGGCAAGAAGAAACTGGAGCAATGCCGGAGGCAATTTACAGCACACGCTCATCTTGGTGGCATAATTATTAATGTGGGATGTATGTTCCTTGCTAAAGTTCTGCTTTAAGATACATTTTTACCATGATAGGTGTATGCATGTTAAGTGATTACAATCCCATTTATCTTTTGCAGGAACAAGCAAATTGAAGCCATCCTGTACATGAAGGGAAACCTCAGCAGAAACGAAGTAAAGTCCATCTTGAAGACGGCAGACACGGTTGAACGGATAGTTAACGACAAACAAAAACTTTTTGAGTCAATTAGACCTTCTTGATTCTCTCGGGAGAAACTCAAATGGTATCAAAGACTTTTTCGACGTTACGGAAGCAAAATAAGCTGTTTACATTTGACCGGACTCCTATGCCAATGTAGTCCTCGGTCTCTTTTCTTAATAAATAGGAGAAGATCCAATGTGACCATCATGTGACCGGACTGTTGCTTCAGTTCTCCGTGGAAGCTATCAAACTGAGTAACAGGCTAAACTCTGACGTCACTTTGGGGAATCAATAGGAAAAAAAAAAAACTTGGGAGATCAGCTGTGACTCCTTCATCACGTTCTGGAGGGTGGAGACACAAACCTCAAATCATATATATTTTACTTTTGTATTATATTGTTATGGTTGTAAATAGACTGTTACTATCATCTACATGGCTGTGTGATATATTTTCTCCTATAATGGAGAGTCTTTAAGTTGCTTTTGCATGTTATTATGTTTTTTTTTTGTACTCTAAGGTTGGATTTGTTTATACATTGAGTCGTCTTTGTAAGAGGGCTTCTGTGTTTTTTTGTTTTTTTTCCTTGTTATTTATTTTTTATGCTGTTGAATTTTGGAACATGTGCTAGGAGGACGCGCAAGCTTATTCATTAGAAGAGCAATGAGAACCTGCAAAAGAAGAGTAATTTATATCAATCCAAAAACATCCAATCATATGCATGTGCACAGGGTGTGACGGGTGTGCCTGGACACTCCCTAATCACCTAGTGCACATTAGCACGATCGCTCTGTGTAGCAGCGGGGAGATGGGAAAGTCCTCCCTCTTACCGTCTCTACCATAAGAGAAGTGATTACGCACTTCTCTTTCACTGTGCTAGCAAGGAGATCAATATCAAGGGCATATATATATATATATAGATATATAGATATATATCTATATATAGATAGATATATATCTATATATAGATATATATCTATCTATATATAGATCTATATCTATATATAGATCTATATATAGATATAGATCTATATATATAGATCTATATCTATATATATATCTAGATATAGATATATATATCTAGATAGATATGGATATATCTATCTAGATATATATATATAGATATAGATATATCTATATATATATAGACACACACGCATGTGTGTTTGAGCTTTAGGGTGCACACCTATGCATCTAATAAAGTATAAATAAAGCCCAAACTTTGATTTTTATTTTAGATCAAGTAGGACAGGGATCTCTAAAACTTTCTAAATAAAAGGCCAGTTTACAGTTTACATATGCTCTTTAACCCTTTGCTTCCTGACTTTACTGATAGCTCCCAGGCCTACAGGAATATTTCAGCATGGGGCCTACCATGCACTATAGGAGGTTGGGGAGCACTGTAGAATGTTATTGAAGTTTTGGGGGGCACTGGAGGCTCTGTAGTAAGATATTGACACTCTGCAGGGGTTGAAGGCTGTTAGAGGGACTGTGGTAGGTTGAGAGGCACTGCGGGAGGTCAGGGGATCGGCAACTGGTTGTTGGTCCAGGAGAAGAAAGACCACAGTCTAGAAGTGTTCCATGGCCAGGTGGTTGAGAAGCACCGGTCAATTCTGCGTAAAGGTCACGAGCAACAGACCCCATTGTAGCCCATCACACAACAGCTTGTTCCCATCTGTAGTCAGATTAATGGAAAGTCCACACAATGGATGCCTTTGGTCTTTACGGTACTAAACAGAGCACAGGAATATCTACAAGCAGTTCATTCAGCCTTCCAAGTGGAACAGGCACGTCCCTTTACAAAGTCTTCAGAGTGGGCTGTCCCAGAGTCCTCTAGTCCCTTTAGGGCAGGGGTCTCCAAACTTTCTAGATAAAGGGCCAGTTTACTGCTCTTCAGACTACAGTGGGAGTAAACCATGCCTGATCTTTGGTATTAGGGGGAGAATTAGTTGGTGTCGGTGAGAGGAATAGGGCCCCATTTTTGTTGTCAGTGGAAGGAATAACACCCCATCGTTGGTGTCAGTGGAAGGAATAGTGCCCCGTTGTTGGTGTCAATGGTAGGAATAATGACTGAAGGGCCAGGTAAAGGCAAGCAAAGGGCCGCATCCGGCCCCAGGGCCGCAGTTTGTAGATCACAGAAGTAGGGAATAGTCAAGACCCCTATCGGTTTTTCTCTCTTTTTTTTTTACATCTGTTGATATGCAAAACCCAACCCTACAAGTATCACTGATGCTTTTCAAGCACTCCGTATTTGCACTCCCCCACAACAACCAACCAGATTCCGGCTGATGCCTGCCAATTGGTTTTTTGTTGGGTTTTTCAAAGGTGGTTTCGTACCACAGCACTTTGCCTGCAGTGTTAATTGCCAAATCACAATTACAAAATGCATTCAGATTTGGTGCTTCTTTTTAGTATGCGTGTAGTTTGTTTTATATTTTCTGTGTATGTTTTTTTTAGATTTTTTTATACAATGTAACCAAAACCGAAATGTCTGTTACTAATAAAGTTGTGAATAAAATTTTCAACTATTTAAAAAAAAAATGTCTAATGTTGTAAGACAATGATCGCGAATACCTCCGCGCTACCACTCTCAATAGTGTCTAAGTGCATATGCTCACATACATACACTATACAGGCATACCCCACTTTTAAGTACACAATGGGGTTTATTTACTAAAGCTGAAAAGTGCAAAATTAGGCTCACTTCTGCATAGAAACCAATGAGCTTCTTACCCCAGATTGTTCAATTAAGCTTTGGTAATAAAACTTGGAAGCTCATTGGTTTCGATGCAGAAGTGAGCCTGATTTTGCACTTTCCAGCTTTAGTAAATAAACCCCATTGTGTACTTAAAAGTGGGGTATGCCTGTACTATCATAAATATTGGCTTACATGCACATGAACTTTAATAGCATCAAAGTCTTAGTCTGTAGGGTTCAATATTGAGTTGGCCCACCCTTTACAGCTATAACAGCTTAAACTGTTCTGGGAAAGCTGTTCACAAGGTTTAGGAGTGTGTCTATGGGAATATTTGGCCAATCTTCCAGAAGCGCATTTGTGAGGTCAGTCTCCGCTTTAACTCATCCAAAAAGTGTTCTATCGGGTTGAGGTCAGGACTCTGTGCAGGCCAGTCAAGTTCCTCCACCCCAAACTCGCTCATCCATGTCTTTATGGACCTTGCTTTGTGCACTGGTGTGCAGTCATGTTGGAACAGGAAGGGGCCATCCCCAAACTGTTCCCACAAAGTTGGGAGCATGAAATTGTCCAAAATATCTTGGTATGCTGACGCCTTACGAGTTCCATTCACTAGAACTAAGGGGCCAAGCCCAACCCCTGAAAAACAACCCCACACCATAATCCCCCCTCCACCAAATGATTTGGACAAGTGCACAAAACAAGGTCCATAAAGACAGGGATGAGCGAGGACACTGAATTTGGGGGGGATAAGGGGACAGAGGACATCGGATGGGGGGGCAGAGGACACTACAGTGGGGGGGGAGGGGTCTGTGTAGGGTGTGTAGGGCACAGTGAACATCATCACATTGGGGGGGCAAAGGACAGTAGAGTGGAGGGGGGTGTGAAGGAGACACAGGACATTGCATGGGGGGGCAGAGGTCAGTACAGTGGGGGGAGGGTGTGAAGGGGACAGAGGACATTGCTTTGGGGTTGGGGCAGAAAACACTACAGTGGCGGGAGGGTGTAAGGAGGGACAAAAGACACTGCTATGGTGGTGTGGATTACACTACAGTGGAGGGGGAGGGGGGTTGTGATGTGAAGGGGACAGAGGACACTGCTATAGGGGGGGTCAGAGGATACTACAGGGGGGAGTGATGTGAAGGGGGAAAGGGGGACAGAAAACACTGCTTTGGGGGGGGGGGGGTGCACAGAACACTGCAATAGCAGGAGGGGCAGAGGACCCTACTTCAGGGGGGAGGGGACACTACAGTAGGGGGGGGGAAGAGGACAGAGGATGCTGCATTGGGGGGCAGAGGACACTAAAGTAAAGGGAGGGTGGGATGGGATGGGGACAAAGGGCATTGCTTTGGGGGGGGAGGGCAGGGGACAGTACAGTGGGGGGGGGTGTGAAGGGGGACAAAAGATATCGCTTTGGAGGGGGGGCAGAGGACACTACAGTGAGTGGAGGGTGTGAAGAGGACAGAGGACACTGCATTGGGGGGGAATGTAAAGGGGACAGAGGACATCGCACGGGGAGGGCAGAGGACACTACAGTGGGGGTGGAGGAGTGTGTTTAGGAGCCAGAGGACATCGCATTGGGAGGAGCAGAGGACAGTACAGTGGGGGGAGGGTGTGAAGGGGACAGAGGACATTGCTTTGGGGGGGGTGGGGGGGAAGAGGACACTACAGTGGGGGTAGGGTGTTAAGGGGTACAGAAGAGAATGCTATGGGGGTGCAGATTACACAACAGCGGGGGGGGGGGGCAGAGGAGTTGTGATCCGAAGGGGACAGAGGACACTGCTATGCGGGGGGGGGGGGGGCAGAGGACACTACAGTTGGGGGGGGTTGATGTGAAGGGGGACAGAAGGCACTGCTATGGGGGGCAGAGGACGCTATAGTGGGGGGGTGATGTGAAAGGTGGCAGGACACTGCTATACTGCTATGGGGAGGCAGAGGATACTACTGTATGGGGGGCAGAGACCCCTACTGTTGGAGAGGGGGGAGAAAAACGACTGTGGGGGGGGGGTGAGGACACTACTGTGAGGGTGGTGATGTGGAGGGGAGTGGAGGACACTAATGGGAGTGGGGGGAGGATCTCAACCTCTGAAAGGTTGCCTAGCCCTGGTCTATCTTGGAAGTAAGCTATGAATAACCTCAAAAGGTGGGATTTTATGGGCAATAAAAATTTTAATGTCCATAAAATCCCACTTTTTGAGGTTATTCATATATTACCAAGGGATGGTGGCAATCTACATGTGTGGCCTTATGAATCACCAAAATGATCTTGGAAGCAAGAGAGTGTGGCTGCGTTCCTACATACAGTGGGACCATGAAGAACGAACGTAGACATCCTCTAACATTATTATTATACAGGATTTATATAGCGCCGTCAGTTTGCGCTTTACAACAGTAGGGCAGACAGTACAATTACAATACAATTCAATACAGGAGGGATCAGAGGGCCCTCCTAGTTATAACATAGCAAAACCCCGACATTTAGCCCTGTGGTTAGCAGTTATGACCCCGACACGCGCACTACCACACACTAAATCAAATACATGAAGAAAAAGGGACAAAACAGATGTTTTAAATATAAAGTTTCCATGATATGGTGTATTGACATCGTGATGCAAGTGATTGGTCCCCAGAGAGGATGGCGGGCAATGTCTTTAAGGCCAGGATTTTTCGGGATTTTTTTTTTCCTCTGGAAAGATGATGCATTAATGCTCCAACATCATCTCCTACTGTAAACTCGCCTCTCCTGGGAGCTCTTAGGAATCTTTTGGCCTTTCTCCAGCGCTCCGCTCTCGATGAGATTTCTGGGAAGTGCTTCAAGTCAAGTGGAAGTGCTGAGATGAACTCTGCTTATTTATATTATAGCGAGGAGGAAACAATAGAACATCGCATAGCCGCCTAGGAACGTTTCCTGACCCATAATTGTTTATTAAAAGACCAGCAGACTCTTATTGAATCCAACTCACCAAGAAAGGATGACTGCATGCAAAGCTTAGAACAACCAATTAGATTTGCAGTATCAAACCCAAAAGCAAACATTTATTATATCGCAACTTACCAATTCTTAGATGTGATGGCTGCATTCGTTTTCTTTTTTTTTTTTTTTTTTCTTTTTTTTTTCACCTTGCGATCCATCCAGTAATTCTGTTTTTTAAAGATGCAGATGTAACAGTTAGAGGGTTGAGACAAAACAACACTGACAGGGGTGCTTACAACGATCAGCTTTTATTTATGTAAAAACAAAACTGTTACTGTAACTGATTATTACGTATGAGTTCGCATTTGGCTTCAGTGTGTAAGTGTATCAGGTGAAAACAGAGGACAAAAAGCAGAGAAAAAAAAAACGAACGCAGCCACCACATCTAATAATTGCTGCAATCTATTACATTTTTGTTTTGGGGTTTAGAGTTGCTTTTTTTGCAGTGGAACTCAAGCAATTTTTGGCCCTCCAGGCCCCTCCCTCCTGCTGAGTGCCCCCACAGCAAGTAGCTTGCTATGGGGGGCACCTGAGCCAAGCGGCTGCTCTGTGTGACCATTCAGACATGAAGTCGAGGCTCCGCCCCCTCTCGCTCCTCATTGGCTCACTGACGTGGGTGGCGGCTAAGCTCGCAAACCCTCTCACTACCAGGACCCTACGTCGCCCTTGCCATGTCACCATGACTCCTACTGGCTGGCTGCTTAAGCGCCTATTCCTGCCCATAGCAACTGCAATAGAGCATCTTCTCCTTCTACTGCAGGTCAAACCCTTGCACTGACTTCTCTTCACCCCCCTTCTAAGCCCTGTTCTTTGATACACCCAGCACCCTTTAGTGACTTCAGACAGGCAGGTAGACTTACCAACAAAGTTCTTTACTGAAGTGATTAAATATAACAGGACAGTTCTCAGCAACATATTCAATACATATTCCTTTACCAAGTCCTCTAAGTGCCCTCTTAGTGTGTCCCTGGTGCTCCCTTGTGCTCCATGAAGTGGCCATACCTTAACAGGTGTGCCAGCCCATTAGTCCATATGTTAATTTAGCATCATGAGTCCATTCTCCTTGGAACCCCCAAATGGGACCCCACAAAGGGGTGTTAAAGTGGTGTTCCGACCAAAATTATACTTTTTAAATAAAAATACCCCTATAATACACAATCTTAATGTATTCTAGTAAAGTTAGTCTGTAAACTAAGGTCTGTTTTGTTAGTTTATAGCAGTAGTTTGTTATTTTATAAACTTACAGCAGGCCGTGGCCATCTTAAGTGTGGGCATCTGAAGCCAGACTCTATTTCTTCCTGGATCTCATCCTTGCAGATCTCGCACATGCTCAGTGCAGCACAAGCAGTGTAATAGGTTTCAGGTCAGGTTTCCATAGCAACAGAGGAAGTTGCCACCCCTTCCCAGAAGGCATTGCAAACAGGAAATTATGCGATGAGCCAGGGCCAGGGAGGAGGAAGTGAAAAATGAATACAGCAGATATACAGTAGGTGCTGAGAAAAAAAAAATTAAAAATATCCAATTTGTTTGCAGTGCACAGTTTAGTGAGGGATGCGGATGAGTTGTAAAAGTGGGTGGAACTCCACTTTAAGGTGGAAAAATGGTGATTACATCTTCAGCAGCTTCCTGAAGACGTAATTTCTGACAAAACACGTTGGAGTGGAGTTCATTGTTGTCACATTTGGTAACGTATATCCTGTTTTTGGAACGCACGCCAGCTCTGAGTAGTGAGCAAAGTGGCTGAGGTGTTCCCTCGGTGATCGTGTTGTTGCGATTTGAAGATATAGTCGAAGTAAGTATAATTCATACTTAGTTTGCAAGAATCTTTAACTGATTCCCACCCAGCCAATGTACATAAACGGCCGGGTTGGGAGCTTCACCGTTCTGAGTGGACATACCCGTACGACCCTGAGAACAGGTGCTTGTGCACGGGCGCAAGGCGAAGCAGCAGCACGATCCTGTGATGGCTGTGATCCTTGGACACAGCCCATCACAGATCGGGACATGGTCGCTGTGATTGGCCTTCCCAATCACATGATGGTTGTGTCCAATCACAGCCTTCAGACCATGTAAACAGAGACACATGTCTGCAATCCCCACAATCTCCACAAAACATCTGTTACAGTGTACCCGTGTCCCATCAACATCTGTACCAGTGTACCAAATATCTGTCATAGTGTACCAGTGTCCCATCAACATCTGTACCAGTGCACAAAACATCTGTACCAGTTTACCAGTGCACAAAAACACCTGCAATAGTGCAATAATGTTCCATTGCAACATCAACATCTGTCAGTGTCTGCCAGTGGACAAAACATCTGTCATAGTGTACCAGTGCACAAAACATGAAAGTGTCCCTGTCCCCCCCATGCTTGCGAACAAAGGTGAACGCACACGTTGGTCCCATACGCATACATAAACGGCGATCGCACCACACATGTGAGGTATCGCCGTGAACGTCAGAGCGAGAGCAATAATTCTAGCACCAGATCTCATGTGTAACTCTAAACTGGTAACCAATAAAGCCTTATAAAGCGTTGCCTATGGAGATTTTTAAATACAGAAGTTTGGCGCCATTTCACAAGCGTGCTCAATTTTAAAGCGCGACCAGTTTGTTATCTATTTATCCGGCGCAACGCCATATTTTATATTTTACCAAAAATGTGGGTATTATATTGTCTTTGTGCGCACTGAAATTCCTTAAAATTTATTTATGCGTTAGTGTGCAAAATTGCAGTAGAAAAACTGCTGTGCAAATATCGTGTGACATAAAAATTTGCAAAACCCACCATTTTTCTCCAGGGCCTCTGCTACAAAAATATGTACTGTTTTGGGGTTCTAAATAATTTTCTAGAAAAAATACAGATTTATACTTGTAAACATAAAGTGTGAGAAGAAGGCTTTGTAAACCACTGGAGGTTTTTTTTTTTTTGTTTTTTTTTTTCTTACCTGCAAGGTAATGTCATAATGTGCTAGTATTTTGTGTACACCAAATTCTGACCCCACCATCTGAATGTCGCAGCTGAAATCCAGACTCATCAGACCAGGCAACGTTTTTCCAATCTTCTATTGTCCAATTTTGGTGATCCTGTGTGAACTGTAGCCTCAGTTTCCTGTTCTTAGCTGACAGGAGTGGCACCCGGTGTCGTCATCTGCTGCTGTAGCCCATCTGCTTCAAGGTTCGATGTGTTGTGCATTCAGAGATGGTATTCTGCATACCTTGGGTGTAATGGGTGGTTTTTTGAGTCACTGTTGCCCAGGGCCGGATTAACATAGGGGCTGGTGGAGCTGCAGCTCCAGGCCCCTCCCTCAATATAGGCCCATGGCAGTGGCTTGTCAATTCCTGTGTGCCTTCCTGAAGGAAGAGGAGCCCTCTGTGCTCACATGGAGGAGACAAGTCAGTGCAGCCCAGTCCTGTCTCTGCCAATGCCTGACTCCTATCACACACAGATCCTCAGTGTCTGGGGGAGGGGCGCTGATGTCCTAACCAGCAGGAGCCCGGGAGGAAGGATATCTCCCATAATGTTATGATAAGGTCAGTACATTTGTTAGGGGGATGTTGTGTAATTATTGTGCTAGGGGACAGACTGCTGCTTCCCCCCATGTAATGTGCTGTCTTGTGCCCAGTGCCCACCATGTCATGTGCCTTGCAGTGCCCCCCATGTAATGTGCTGTGCCCACCATGTCATGTCATGTGCATTGCAGTGCCCACTATGTAAAGTGCTGTGCCCACCATGTCATGCAGGGCTGGTACAAGGATTTTTGAAGCCCTAGGCGAAACCTCATTTTGCCGCCCCCATTGGCTCCACCCCTGACTCCACCCCCTTTGCCCTGCCCATGTGACAGGAGGCGGCGCTATACAGGAAGCATCGGCTCTGCTTCCTCTAACACTGGCTCCAGTGCTGCGCCTCTATTTACACTACCGGACAGACAAAGCAGCTTCTTGACACTGAGTTAGTTACATGCTGCAGCCTGCAGAGCATGCAGACACAGAGGGAAATCAGCAGCCGGGCGCCCCTAGGAAGCAGTGCGCCCTAGGCGGCTGCCTAGTTTGCCTAGTGGTAGCACCGGCCCTGATGTCATGTGCATTGCAGTGCCCCGCATGTCATGTCATGTGCCTTGCAGTGCCCCCCCATGTAATGTGCTGTGCCCACCATGTCATGTGCCTTGCAGTGCCCCCCATGTAATGTTCTGTGCCCACCATGTCCTGTCATGTGCATTGCAGTGCCCACTATGTAAAGTTCTGTGCCCACCATGTCATGTGCATTGCAGTGCCCCCCATTGTAATGTGCTGTGCCCACCATGTCATGTCATGTGCCTTGCAGTGTCCCCATGTAATGTTCTGTGCCCACCATGTCATGTCATGTGCCTTGCAGTGCCCCCATGTAATGTGCTGTGCCCACCATGTCATGTGCCTTGCAGTGCCCCCCATGTAATGTGCTGTGTCCAGTATGTCATTTGCTGTACGTTGCAGTGCCCACCATGTAATGCGCTGTGCTGAACAATGTCATGTGCTGTGCATTGCATTGCCCTTCATGTGATGTGCAGTGCCCACTATGTCATGCTGTGCCTTGCAGTGCCCACCATGTAATGTGCAGTTCCTAACATGTAATGTGCAGTTGCATTTCCCACCATGAAACATGCTATGCCATGCAGTGCCCACCATGTCATGTGCTGTGCCCACCATGTAATGCGCTGTGCCATGCAGTGCCCACCATGTCATGTGCAGTTCCCACCATGTCATGTGCTGTGCTGTGCCCACCCTGCCATGTGTTGTGCCCAGCATGTAGTGTGTTGTGCCCACTGTGTAATGTACTGTGCTGTTCAGCAGTGCCCACCATGTCATGTGCAGTTCCTAACACGTAATGTGCAGTTGCATTTCCCACCATGAAACATGCTATGCCATGCAGTGCCCACCATGTAATGTGTTGTGCCCACCATGTAATATTATGTGCCATTCAGTGCCCACCATGTAATGCGCTATGCCCACCATGTCATGTGCCTTGCAGTGCCCCCCATGTAATGTGCTGTGCCCACCATGTCATGTCATGTGCCTTGCAGTGCCCACCATGTAATGTGCTGTGTCCAGTATGTCATTTGCTGTACATTGCAGTGCCCACCATGTAATGCGCTGTGCTGACCATGTCATGTGCTGTGCATTGCATTGCCCTTCATGTGATGTGCAGTGCCCACTATGTCATGCTGTGCCTTGCAGTACCCACCATGTAATGTGCAGTGCCCACCATGTCATGTGCTGTGCCTTGCATTTCCCACCATGTAATGTGCAGTGCCCACCATGTCATGGGATGTGCCATCCAGTGCTAACCATGTCATGTGCAATGCCCACCATGTCATGGCTGTGCCTTCCAATGCCCGCTATGTAATTTGCAGTGTCCACCATGTCATGTGCTGTGCCATACAGTGATCCCACCATGTAATGTGCAGTGCCCACCGTGTAATGTGCAGCGCCCACCATGTCATGTGCACTTCCCACCATGTCATGTGCTATGCTGTGCCCACCCTGCCATGTGCTGTGCCCAGCATGTAGTATGTTGTGCCCACTGTGTAATGTGCTGTGCTGTTCAACAGTGCCCACCATGTCATGTGCAGTTCCTAACATGTAATGTGCAGTTGCATTTCCCACCATGAAACGTGCTATGCCATGCAGTGCCCACCATGTAATGTGTTGTGCCCACCATGTAATGTTATGTGCCATTCAGTGCCCACCATGTAATGCGCTGTGCCCACCACGTCATGTGCTGTGCCATGCAGTGCCCACATGTAATGCGCTGTACCCACCATGTAATGTGCTGTGTCATGCAGTGCCCACCATGTCATGTGCAGTGCCCATCATGTAAATTGCTGTGCAGTGCCCACCATGTCATGTGCTGTGTTGTGCCCACCATGTCATGTGCTGCACCATGCAGTGCCTACCATGTAATATGCTGTACTCACCATGTAATGTGCTGTACATTGTCCACCATGGCATGTGCCGTGCAGTACCCACAATGGAATGCGGTGTGCAGGGCTCATCATGTCATGTGTGGTGTCCACCATTTAATGTGCTGTGCTCACAATGTAATGTGCTGTGCTGTGTCATGCAGTGCCCACCTTGTCATGTGCTGTGCAGTGCCCACCATGCTATGTGCAGTACCCACTATATAATGTGTTGTGCCCACCATATAATGTTCTGTGCAGTGCCCACTTGTAATGTCCAGTGCCCACCATGTAATGTGCTCAGCTGTGCTTGCCATGTCATGTGCTGTGCCCACCATATAAGGTCCTGTGCCCACTGTGTGCATGAGCTGTGCCCACCATGCAATGTGTTGTGTTGTGCAGTACCAACCATGTCATGTGCTGTGCCCACCATATAATGTACTGTGCCTACCTTGTAATGTGCTGTATTGGGCAGTGCCAACCGTGTAATGTGCTGTGCCCGCCATTAAATGTGCTGTATCCATGTATCCACCATGTAATGTGCTGTGCCAACCATGTGATGTACTGTGCTATACCCCCCCTCCCGTGTAATGTACTATGCTGTGCCCCCCACAGACTCACCCACTCGCTCCCACCCCCCTCTCTCTCTCATCCCCTCTCTTTCACCCTGTTCTCTCTCTCACCCCCTTCACCCCCTACCACCCTCTCTCTCTTTCACCCTCTCTCTATTCCCCTTTTTCTCCCCCCCCCTCTCTCTCTCTCTCTCCCCCCCCCCCCCTCTCTCTCTCTCTCTCTCTCACCCCCTCTCTCTCTTTAATTTAAATTTCACAAAAAATTGTTTGCGTTTTCATTTTATTTATTTTCATAAAAAGGCCCACCAACATCCTTAGCACCAGGCCCATGATGCTCTTAATCTGGGCCTGCTGTTGCCTTTCTATCATCTGGAACTGTCCATTCTCCTCTGACCTCTGACATCAACAAGGCATTTTCCTCCACACAACTGCCGCTCACTGGATATTTTCTCTTTTTCGGACCATTCTCTGTAAACCCGAGAGATTGTTGTGTGTGAAAATCCCAGTAGATCAGCAGTTTTTGAAATCCTCAGACCAGCCCGTCTGGCACCAACAACCATGCCACGTTCAAAGTCACTTAAATCCCCTTTCTTCCCCATTCTGATGCTCGAATTGAACTTTAGCAAGTTGTCTTCACCACGTCTAGATGCCTAAATGCATTGAGTTGCTCCCATGTGATTGGATGATTACCAATTTGTGTTACCAAGCAATTGAACCCGTGTACCTATTAACGTGGCCGTTGAGTGTATATTTCACCAAGACTGACCATCTACTATTTTTGCAAAAGTTTTACTGCTACAGGGCAGCACCTCTACACCGGATCATTTATTTATACTGTACGTAATCTGGCTAATCCGGGTAGGGGGCGCGCTTGCTGGCCTCCGGTGGCTCGCTCCCTCTGTGATCACACACAGCGAGAGCCAAGCGGTGGGTACTTAATGTCCACCGGCACCCGCCGATCATCGAGCACAGGAGCAGAACTATGTAAACAAGGCAGATCGCCGGTCTGACAGGAGGGAAGGCTTAAATCGGGTGTCTCTGCAAAGCAGGGACATGGATCCATGTCTTCCCCTAGTAAAAGCACCTCCCACAGTACAGTAAAACACTGGCTAGGCACACAGTTAACCCTTTGATTGCCCTTGAGGTTAACCCCTTCCCAGCCAGTGTCCTTAGTACAGTGACAGTGCATATATTTAGCACTGATCACTGGTCCCCAAAAAGTGTTAAATAGTGTCAGAATGTCTGCCGCATTATTACAGTCCCGCTAAAAGTTGCTGATCGCCGCCATTACTAGAAAAAAAATAATAAATTAAAATAAATGAAAATATCCCATAGTTTGTAGACGCGATAACTTTTGCGCAAACCAATCAATATACGCCTATTGGGATATGAAGCAAAAATATGAAGCAGAATACATATTGGCCTAAACTGATGAAGAATTTTGATTTTTTTTTTTTTTTTTTTTTTTTATTGGATGTTTTATAGCAGAAAGTAAAAAATATTGTGTTTCTTTTTATTAAAATTTTCGCTCTTTTTTTGTTTATAGCTCAAAAACAAAAACAAAAACGCAGAAGCGATCCAATACCACCAAAAGAAAGCTCTGTTTGTGGCAAAAAAATGGACATACATTTTGTTTGAGTACAGCGTCGCATGACTGCGCAATTGTCAATTAAAATAACGTATGGTAAAAAATGGCCTGGTCGTGAAGGCAGTTGATTTTTTTTTTTTTTTTATTGGATATGTTTTATAGCAGAAAGTAAAAAATACCGGTACTATTTTTTATTTTTTTTTCAAAGTTGTCGGGTTTTTTTTGTTTATAGCGCAAAACATAAAAATCGCAGAGGTGATCAAATACCTCCAAAAGAAAGCTCTATTTGCAGGGAAAAAAAAGGACACATTTAATTTGTATGCAGTGTCGCACGACGGCGCAATTGACGGTTAAAATAATGCAGTGCCGTATCGCAAAAAATGGCCTGGTCATGAAGGGGCATACATTTTCCTCTCTCTCTCTCTGTACGGAGATCAATCGTTCTGGTAAGAGGCTGAATATTTGTGGTGGAGGAATCACCGGAACACACTTGTATTTTTAGAAGACTCATCAGGATTTATAAAGGACTGAGCACCTTTTTTGAGCACCTTTGGGGGTTATTTACGAAAGGTAAATCCACTTTGCACTGCAAGTGCACTTGAAAGCGCAGTCTCTCTAAATCTAAGGGGTAGATCTGAAATGAGGGGAAGCTCTGCTGATTTTATCATCCAATCAAGTACAAGCTATAATGCTGTTTTTTATTTTCCTTGCATATCCCCCTCGGATCTACAGCGACTTTACTTCCAAGTGCACTTTCACTGCAAAGTGGATTTGGCTTTAGTAAATAAACCCCTATGTGTTTATTTTAATTATATATTGGATATTTTGAGGCACTTTAGATCAACTTCTATTAATATAGGTATGAAAGATTGTTTATTGATTTGAATGTTTTGTATGGAGATGATTTTCTGCACTTGAATAATTTTGGTAGTCCACCTATATAGGACAACATAACATGGTTGCTGCACCTATATATTTTTCATTTTTTTATTTTCACTAAGCGCCAAAAATCCCTTTTCACAAATTTACAGTCATTTTTTGGCCATGCGTTTGTTTTTTCCATCATCGGTATGGAAACTAATCTCATACGGAGGTTGTTTACATGTTATCTTTTTTTTCCCACAATACACAAAGCCAAGTTGGGATCAGGAAAACATGGAAATGTCCTGTGTAAAAGAGGTCATCCTAGCAGAGAAGGGCGCCAAGACTTGTTTGCTTACAGGCTGCACTCTTGAAAATCCAGGCTTGGGTCCAGCATAATAAGTGGTCAGTTCCAATGCAGAATGTGTGCAGTGCTAAGTGGTGCTGGAACCTCATGGGAAAGCTGAGCGCACCCACATGGTACTCTGCTGTCACCTAGTGTCCACTTTATGTAAGACAAGAGAACGCTCAGAATAGAGTTTGGACTTGGCAGTTACATGTTGTTTGCATTGAGTTGGGAGGTCAAAGAAACTCAGACAGGTGAAGGGCACCACGTGGGGGGTCAACGCATCCTAAGAACTTAGAACTAAGTTAAGAACCTAAATTATGCAGGTTATAAGCAGGAGCATTAAGTCCTTGTTTAAATTGCTATTAAACGCACAGCACGCAAAAGCTTAAAAGGTAATTATAAGCATCTGCCTCCTTTTTACCACCCAAAAAACAGTATTCATTTTTCAGGACCCATGTACACTTCTTCGGTCCAGTGCATTGTGGTAATCTGCATTGTGCACAGTTCTTTGTGGTGTTACCACAACTAACAATAACTGCTTACCAGGGGCGGACTGACAACTCAAGGGGCCCCCAGGCAATAGGAGATTATGGGGCCCCCGGGCAATAGGAGAAGATTATGGGACCCCCAGGCAATATATTATGGGGCCACACAGTATACACACACATACAGTATACACACACAGACACACAGTATACACACACAGTATACACACACATACAGTATACACACACAGACACACAGTATACACACACAGTATACACACACAGTATACACACACAGACACACAATATACACACACAGTATACACACACATACAGTATACACACACAGACACACAATATACACACACAGTATACACACACAGTATACACACACAGACGCACAATATACACACACAGTATACACACACACATACAGTATACACACACAGACACACAATATACACACACAGTATACACACACAGAATACACACACTGAAAAGGTACTGGAGAGGCGGGGCAGTTATAATCTTGGGATTTAAAAAAAAAAACACAGATTTTTCCATGCTGTCCCTGGTTTTATTGAGGCTGGCAACCCTGATGGGGCCCCTTAGTGGCAGTGCCCGAATGGTCAGTCCGCCCCTGCTGCTTACAGACCAGAAGATTTGGCTGCTTAATGACCAGGCCATTTTTTGCGATATGGCACTGCGTCACTTTAACTGACAATTGCGCGGCCGCACGACGATGTACCCCAACAAAATTGACGCCTTTTTTTTCCCCCACAAACAGATCTTTCTTTTGGTGGTATTTGATCACCTCTGCGGTTTTTATTTTTTGCGCTATAAACAAAAAAAAGAGCGACAAGTTGGAAAAAAAAAACAATATTTTTTTACTTTTTGTTATAATGAATATCCCAAAAATGTTTTTAAAAACAAATTTCTTCATCAGTGTAGGCCGGTATGTATTCTACATACATACATTCTACATATTTTTGGTAAATAAAAAAATCGCAATAAGCGTATATTGATTGGTTTGTGCAAAAGTTATAGCGTCTACAAAATAGGGGATAGATTTATGGCATTTTTATTGTTTTTTTTTTTTTTTTACTAGTAATGGCGGTGATCTGCAATTTTTAGTGTTACTGCGACATTGCGGCGGACAGATCGGACACTTTTGACACATTTTTGGGATCACTGACACTTATACAGCGATCAGAGCTATAAAAATGCACTGATTACTGTGTAAATGTCACTAGCAGGGAAGGGGTTCACACTAGGGGGCGATCAAGGGGATAAATGTGTTCCCCGTTCTAGCTCTTGTTCCCGCAAACGCGGGTGGCCGGCGGCATCACGCCCGCTGGCTACGTGCATCGGGTCCCCCGCCGTGCTGTGGGTGCCTCCGGCGGTTCTAAAAAGGGGAAGACGTACCCGTACGGGGTTTCGCGGGAACGTGCCACTTTGCCAACGTATATCATTGTGAGCCGGTCGGCAAGCGGTTAAAACACATTGCATGGGACAATCATTTTGAATGGCACCCCAATCCGCAAATTCAACACATCTTTGATACATATGCATTACAGCACACCACAACGCATGGTAACACACTACCATGTGCCGTGGTACCACTGTGTTGAAAAATAAATGCTGCATGTCAGGTTTTTGCCACTTCTAGTGCATAGGCAGCCCATGCATGCGACACACTGGACATTAATGCAATGCACCAAATGAAATTGAAATTGAAAATGTTTAAAATATCATAATGGTTCCCATCAGAGTTCCCCTCTTACTTCAGGGTTCCCACCAGAGTCTCCCTTACATCAGCTGTCCCCATCAGAGTGCTTCTGTCAGGGCTGGGCTCTCAGCAGCTCTCTTCTCTGGGCTCAGGCTGCTCAGCTGTCGGATAATTGTCAGCACTCATGGTTTCCACAGTGGCTCACCTGGTGATCATTTCTTGCTCGTCAGTCTCGCCTACAGCCAGCCCCTTCTGGCTATTTAAACTGCCTTGTTCATTCCTTTCGTGCCTTCGTCTTGGTCAACATATCTGGAGATTCTCTGCTGTGTTCCTGTGAAAGACTTTGCCCGGCTGACGTCCCTTCTGGTTCCTGATCCTGTTCTTCTGCCTCCGACTACGCTGATCTTTGGTTTCCTGATTACTGGCTTGTCTGACTACCTGCATTGGCTTCCAATCCTGGCTCATGTTTTGACTACGTTTACTGATCTGTACCATTTTTACCATTACATTAAAAGGTGTGATTTTTACTGCATTTTCAGTCTGATTCATAGTTCCTGACAGGTCCTTACATCAACTGTCCCCATCAGAGTGCCCCCTTACATCAGGTGTCCAAATCAGACCGTCCCCTTATATCAGTTATCTTCATCACAGTGCCCCCTTAACATCATGAGTACTTATCAGGGTCCCTATCTGAGTCCCGCTTACATCATGGTCCCCATCAGAGTGCCCCCTTATATCAACTGTCCCCATCAGAGTGCCCCCTTACAATAAAGTGTCTCAATCGAAGTGCCTCCTTACATCAGGTGTCCAAATCAAACTGCCCCTTTATATAATGTATCCCCATCACAGTGCACCCTTGCATAGATTATCCAGTCAGAGTGCCTTCTTACATCAACTGTTTGCATTAGAGTGCTCCCTTACATCAATTGCTGCCACTCAGGCTGGCTCATGGATCAGTGGATGCACTCTCAGAGACATGAGGTTAGGCACAACCAAAATCTGGGGGGGAGGGGGGGCACAGCTCACTCTAGCACCCCTTAGATCTGGCCCTACATCAGTTTAGACTTAATCGTGAATAATAGCCCTAGAATTGTGGCTCTCAATCCAGCGTGTCTGTGGCAACACATAACGTGTACCACAGAAAGCCGTGTACGAGCCCGGCGTACACCTACGGCATTAACGCACCCGAGCCAATCTGCCGCAGTATAACTGCGGCGGCTGGTTGGCAAGCAGTTAAAGGGGACCAAGTGCTCCTTACAGAGACTGCGTAACTGAGCCGTTAAGAGACTGAAGCCACTCCAGAAGGAGTAGAAAGTCCAGGATCCGTCTTTGTGTATATTTTGTACAGAAATAGAAAGTTTCGGCCTTCAAGTATTTTTGGTCCAATTCAAGATTGGCAACCCTTATATATACCCCTAGACCCCATCCAAATTATGTTCCCTAATAAAATAACAAAAACAAGCCCATGGACTGGTTACTGACTTTGGATGCAAGTTGGAAAATGTGTGTTGCCTGGCTGTGCAGACTACAGCGGGACCCAAAAACTCAGTGGCTCCTTAGGGGGTAGCGCTACAAAAGTCATATCACAACTACTTTACATCTGACCTAGACCCTTCTCTTAAAGTGATTATAAACGATCACCTTGTAAAACATCCCATTCAGTTTAAAATAGAAAGAATAGAATAGAATAGAAAACATTTTTTTATAGATAAAAAAAAAAATCTATGTATACAGATATACAGCATCTCACAAAAGTGAGTACACCCCTCACATTTTTGTAAATATTTTATTCTATCTTTTCATGTGACAACACTGAAGAAATGACACTTTTCTACAATGTAAAGTAGTGAGTGTACAGCTTGTATAACAGTGTAAATTTGCTGTCCCCTCAAAATAACTCAACACACAGCCATTAATGTCTAAACCGCTGGCAACAAAAGTGAGTACACCCCTAAGTGAAAATGTCCAAATTGGGCCCAATTAGCCAGTTTCCCTCTCCCAAGGTCATGTGACTCGTTAGTTTTACAAGGTCTCAGGTGTGAATGGGGAGCAGGTGTGTTAATTTTGGTGTTATCGCTCTCACTCTCTCATACTGGTCACTGAAAGTTCAACATGGCACCTCATGGCAAAGAACTCTCTGAGGATCTGAAAAAAAATATGGTTTCTCTACATAAAGATGGCCTAGGCTATAAGAAGATTGCCAAGACCCTGAAACTGATCTGCAGCACGGTGGCCAAGACCATACAGCGGTTTAACAGGACAGGTTCCACTCAGAACAGGCCTCGCCAAAGAAGTTGCGTGCACGTGCTCAGCGTCATATCCAGAGGTTTTCTTTGGGAAATAGACATATGAGTGCTGCCAGCATTGCTGCAGAGGTTGAAGGGGTGGGGGGGTCAGCCTGTTAGTGCTCAGACCATACGCCGCACACTGCATCAAATTGGTCTGCATGGCTGTCGTCCCAGAAGGAAGCCTCTTCTAAAGATGATGCACAAGAAAGCCCACAAACAGTTTGCTGAAGACAAGCAGACTAAGGACATGGATTACTGGAACCATATCCTGTGGTCTGATGAGACCAAGATAAACTTATTTGGTTCAGATGGTGTCAAGCATGTATGGTGGTAACCAGGTGAGGAGTACAAAGACAAGTGTGTCTTGTCTACAGACAAGTATGGTGGTGGGAGTGTCATGGTCTGGGGCTGTATGAGTGCTGCCGGCACTGGGGAGCTACAGTTCATTGAGGAAACCATGAATGCCAACATGTACTGTGACATACTGAAGCAGAGCATGATCCCCTTCCCTTCAGAGACTGGGCCACAGGGCAGTATTCCAACATGATTACGACCCCAAACACACCTCCAAGACGACCACTGCCTTGCTAAAGAAGCTGAGGGTAAAGGTGATGAACTGGCCAAGCATGTCTCCAGACCTAAACACTAATGCCCCGTACACACGGTCGGACATTGATCGGACATTCCGACAAAAAAATCCTAGGATTTTTTCCGACGGATGTTGGCTCAAACTTGTCTTGCATACACACGGTCCCACAAAGTTGTCGGAAAATCCGATCATTCTGAACGCGGTGACGTAAAACACGTACGTCGGGACTATAAACGGGGCAGTGGCCAATAGCTTTCATCTCTTTATTTATTCTGAGCATGCGTGGCACTTTGTCCGTCGGATTTGTGTACACACAATCGGAATTTCCGACTTTGTTGTCGGAAAATTTTATAGCCTGCTCACAAACTCTGTGTGTCGGAAAATCTGATGGAAAATGTGTGATGGAGCCCACACACGGTCGGAATTTCCGACAACAAGGTCCTATCACACATTTTCCGTCGGAAAATCCGACCGTGTTTACAGAGCATAACTGTGGGTCATCCTCAAACGGAAGGTGGAGGAGCGCAAGGTCTCTAACATCCACCAGCTCCGTGATGTCATCATGGAGGAGGGGAAGAGGACTCCAGGGGCAACCTGTGAAGCTCTGGTGAACTCCATGCCCAAGAGGGTTAAGGCAGTGCTGGAAAATAATGGTGGCCACACAAAATATTGACACTTTGGGCCCATTTTGGACATTTTCACTTAGGGGCGTACTCACTTTTGTTGCCAGCGGTTTAGACATTAATGGCTGTGTGTTGAGTTATTTTGAGGGGACAGCAAATTTACACTGTTATACAAGCTGTACACTCACTACTTTACATTGTAGCAAAGTGTCATTTCTTCAGTGTTGTCACATGAAAAGATAGAATAAAATATTTACAAAAATGTGAGGGGTGTACTTACTTTTGTGAGATACTGTAAATATATATACTGTATCTATCTATCTATATATATACTTACTTTTGTACTTACTTTTGTGAGATACTGTAAATATATATACTGTATCTATCTATCTATCTATATATATATATATATATATATATATATATATATATATATATATATATATATATATATATATATATATATATATATATATAAATACCTTTTTTCCCTTTTTTATAAGTGATCAAATTCCCACTGTTCTCAGTTGCATAAGAGCTGGGGGAGGAGAAGCAATAGAACACTGATCTTCCCAGTGAATGGCTGTACAGCTGGGGGGGGGGGTGTCACGACAAATCTGATCATTGGAGGAGAGTACACCGAGTTCCCAGCACAGCTAGAGAACTGACCACAGTGTGTTCTCCTGCTTAGTGTGGTCAGTTTTTAATAGAGAAGCAGAGGGACTAGTAGGATTTCACATAAAGGAAGCAATACAAAGAGAACAGGAGATGTTCTCATACAAGTACATGGTACAGCAGCCGCATGTCAGAAATATGAAGTGTTGGGGTAACAAACGCTTCAAATCTTTGCACACACATTTGTGCACCCTGCTAGAACCTCCCACCAGCGATTGTTTTCCCACATTGCATAGAGAAGCATACAATGAAAAAAGAAAGGTTTTATTTTAAAAATGTATTTAGCATGCTGACGAGAGGGGAGGGGGGACCAGGAGAGGCAAAATATAAGCAGATTAAACTTCAGCTTAAAGTGTTAAACCCACAACAGTAAAACCAGTCTGTATATATGCAGTAAAGCATGCTTGTTATACTCACTGTGGAATCTAAGGGGGTTAATCCTCCACATTGTGTAAAAAGGCTGTTTGAACCTGTCTTCTCTGATCCTCCCCTTGTTCCATTATCCCCAATCTATCTCCTGATAGAACAGAGCCTTGGAGACACTCTGCACATGCTCAGTAGTCAGTAAGTCAGTAGTATGCTCACTGTGTATTGCTAGAGAGTTTTTTTTTTTTTCTTGGGAGGGTGCATGTGATCAGCACAGGGCCAATCAGCACTGTCCAGACACAGGGTCAGGGGTCCTGCAGCCTCATAGGACAGTCAGAGGAGAATGAAAACTCCTCCTACAAGCTTTAATCAGACACTGATAGAAATCACAATGCCGCTATATACTGCTAATGAGAAAATATATTTAGCAGTCTATATTTACTAAAATATTTGCATTTCCATGTCCTGTGTACTGTGGGAGACCAGATATGGTAAATGCAGGGTCCGGGGTTTACGCTTTAAAGATAAGTACCGCAAACTCAAAATGTGTGCCTGCTGTAGAATATGTACAGCTGAGAATCATTACATAGTACTCTGCTGCCGCCTAGTGTCCTGTTGTAAATCTGCAGCTTCGATGAAAGAAATAACTGATCCCACCATGACGGTCCTGGTTGGACACTTTTCCTTTTGGGGTGACATAGCTCTGTCCCAGTCTTCCAATTGTGCTCCTGTGTGATCGCCCTGTCACACTGCGTCCCTTGCTGACACTACAAACAGCTGTTTGAAAAAACGCTGTTGTCACTATCTGGAAGCAGGTCCAGCGCAATGCTGTGCAGACAAAGCTGAAGCATGTAGACAGAACAATTGTGTTTTTCTAAGATGTGTTTTCCACTGAAATGAGAAAAAAAAAGTGCAAGCAGTGAAATGCGTCGGCATGCATTACAATGCTCATTGACATGCATTTTTGTGCGTTTTCATTCATTTAAAGCTGAACTCTGGGAACAAAACATTTCATTATTTTATTATTTTAAAGAATTTATTTATAATTTTTTATATTTAAAGGGTAATATTGAAATATTTAAAGTAATTTTAACCCTAAAAAAAACTAAAAAAAAAAAAAAAAAAGATCCTGTTTCTTTAACCACTCGCCGACCAGCCGCCGTCATTATACTGTGGCAGGTCGGCACGTTCCCGCAAGCCGTCGTAGCTATATATATATATATATAGCTATATATATATATCTATATATATGTATATATATATAGATATATATATATATATATATATCCCGTATAAGCGGGATAGCAGGCGCGCGAGCCCGCTGCACTGCGGGGGTTGCCGATGCTAGTGACCAGCAGTTGCGATGACCGCCGGCCACGAGCGATCACGGGCACGAGAGGCAGAAGGGGGACGTGTGTGTGTAAACACACAAATCCCTGTTCTGTTCCGAGAGGAGATGCAGATTGTGAGTTCCTAATAGCTAGGAACCACGATCTGTCATCTCCTATAGGTCAGTCCCCTCCCCCTACAGTTAGAAACACACCCAGGGAACACAGTTAACCCCTTGATCGCCCCCTAGTGTTAACCCCTTCCCTGCCAGTGACATTTATACAGTAATCAGTACATTTTTATAGCACCGATCGCTGTATAATTGTCAATCGTCCCAAAAAATGTGTCAAAAGTGTCCGATGTGTCTGCCATAATGTCGCAGTCACGATAAAAATCGCAGATCGCCGCCATTATTAGTAAAAAATATAATAATAATAAAAATGCCATAAATCTATTCCCTTATTTTGTAGACGCTATAACTTTTGCGCAAACCAATCAATATACGCTTATTGCAATTTTTATTACCAAGAATATGTAGAAGAATACATATCGGCCTAAATGAGGAAAAAAATTGCTTTTTTTAAAAAAAAATTGGGGATATTTATTATAGCAAAAAGTACAAAATATTGTGGTTTTTTTTGTCTCTCTTTTTTGTTTATAGCGCAAATAATAAAAACCGCACAGATGATCAAGTACCACCAAAAGAAAGCTCTATTTGTGGGAGAAAAAGGACGTCAATTTTGTTTGGGTGAATTGTCAGTTAAAGCGACGCAGTGCCAAATCGCAAAAAATGCTCTGCTCATTGAGCAGCCAAATCTTCCGGGGCTGAAGTGGTTAAAGCAGGATATACAGGATAGAGCTTGTGTGGTGTCATTTGCCCACCTCTATGTTGTAATATTCCTGGTTGATTCTCCCTGTTCCTGTTTCCCTCTTAGTGTGCTGACCACGGTAATTATGATTGCTGATCCATTATACCGTGGTCAGTTTATGTTACTCCGTCATCCCGCTGCTCTCCCTCTCCCCCTCCCTCCCGCCTGTCAGCTTGGGAGTCTCTGTGTGAGCCATCTCCTCCCCTCCCCTCCCCTCTCTGTGACTGTAAAATCACTAATATCAAATCCTGGAATCCCCTTTGGTACAGAAAGATATACTGCGCAGTATCTGTGTTTCGGAAATCATGCAGCGAAATACCTTATTGCAGAGCGCCGCTGTGTGCTCACGTGATCTCCCGCCGCTCTCCTCAACTCCTCACGGCTGACATCAATGAGGAATCTCATGTAATATATGCAAAATGGCGCAGCCATAGATACAAATGCCAAACAGTGCTAATAATAAGCTGCTGACATCATTTTGGTGCTATGCCAAAAATATAAATGAACCATGTGTTGAGGCGCTAGCTTGATCCTGTGATAACTGATATATACACAGTGTCTCACAAAAATGAGTACACCCCTCACATTTTTGTACATATTTTATTCTATCTTTTCATGTGACAACACTGAAGAAATGACACTTTGCTACAATGTAAAGTAGTGAGTGTACAGCTTGTATAACAGTGTAAATTTGCTGTCCCCTCAAAATAACTCAACACACAGCCATTAATGTCTAAACCGCTGGCAACAAAAGTGAGTACACCCCTAAGTGAAAATGTCCAAATTGGGCCCAAAGTGTCAATATTTTGTGTGGCCACCATTATTTTCCAGCACTGCCTTAACCCTCTTGGGCATGGAGTTCACCAGAGCTTCACAGGTTACCACTAGAGTCCTCATCCACGCCTCCATGATGACATCACAGAGCTGGTGGATGTTAGAGATCTTGTGCTCCTCCACCTTCCATTTGAGGATGTCCCACAGATGCTCAATAGGGTTTAGGTCTGGAGACATGCTTGGCCAGTCCATCACCTTTACCCTCAGCTTCTTTAGCAAGGCAGTGGTCATCTTGGAGGTGTGTTTGGGGTCGTTATGTTGGAATACTGCCCTGCGGCCCAGTCTCTGAAGGGAGGGGATCATGCTCTGCTTCAGTATATCACAGTACATGTTGGCATTCATGGTTCCCTCAATGATCTGTAGCTCCCCAGTGGCGGCAGCACTCATGAAGCCCCAGACCATGACACTCCCACCACCATGTTTGACTGTAGGCAAGACACACTTGTCTTTGTACTCCTCACCTGGTTGCCCCCACACACGCTTGACACCATCTGAACCAAATAAGTTTATCTTGGTCTCATCAGACCACAGGACATGGTTCCAGTAATCCATGTCCTTAGTCTGCTTGTCTTCAGCAAACTGTTTGCGGGCTTTGCACAAACAGAGAAGAGTGGGAAGAAGGGGACAGTGGCTGATGTTGGCCCGGTAATATTCCCACCCTGGAAAAGACTGGACTATATCGGTACAGATAGACAGCAATAATAAATAATAAATAAAAAGTTTATTACAAAAAAGAAAAATACATGTTGTACTTGTTAAAATTGCAATAACAGAGGCTCGGGAATACCCAAGGGACATCTGTAGTTACAGGGTATAGAATGGTCTGGTTCTCGACTAGTTTCGCGGTATTACCGCTTCCTCAGGAGGACCAATCTATGGGACAGATAATAAAAATAATACAACCATAATACATACAAACATTGTAATGCAGCGTGTAAAAACCAACATAACCTAAGAGGTAAATAACTGAATGGCTTACCCTATATTTGGGTGAATATGTGCGGTACCCAGCTGCCCAAACATAACTCCCCCGCGGCGGACAAGGGGGATTGTACGGAATTCCCTGAATGGATAACAAAATAGCAATTGAGGGGTCTGGTATATCAACTGGTTGGGGGTAGAAAAGATTAGCCATTAGCATAGGAGAGGGAGGTAAATGAGGGCGGAAAGGAAAGAGGGGAGTAAGAAAGGAGAAAGGAAAGGGATAGGAATAAGGGAGGGAAAATGGGGAAGGGGATAAAAGGGGGGGGGTGGGGAGGGGAAGGAGAAGGGAGGGGGAAGAGAAGGAGGGAAAGGGGGGGGAAAAAAAGGGGCAGGGAAGGAGGGGGAGGGCAAGGCAGGTGGTGGGGAAGGAGGATGGAGGCTAAAGAGGGGAAGGAAGGGAAGGGGGGGACTGGGGGTGGGAGGGGGGGGGGAAGACCGATGGAGAGAGTAGGGAAAAGGAATGGGGGGGAGGGGAGAGTAGAGGAGGGGGGAAAACAAGATGGGGCAAGCAAGGCACAGGAACAAAGAAAAGAAGGGGGGATAAAGTGCCCACACCCTCGCTAGTGATATTGAGGCAAATGGTGTGACTTACCATGGTTGTTAGCCCAAGGGATGATATAAAACCAAGTAATATAAAGGCTTGTTGAAAACGCAGAAGTCAGATGATTCATAGGAAGCAAGAGCACCTACTGTGTCCACCGAGAAGGGGTTCAAAGGGGGTACATGACTGTGGGGGCCCAGCGGTATGAGGGGATGCCCACAGGGTAACATGGAATCTGTCAATAAAAGTGTATCACATATAACATGAGATACAGGATAGTATCCATAAGGCGGTATCAATAATAGATAACGTAAGGTAAAGGATAGTATCCAAGGTAAAAATTGAGGATAAACATACCCAAAGATGTCCCTGGTGGAACAACGGAGGCGTCCCTTGCATCAAAGCCCCACGTGTACAAGTCTATGGTAGAGAGAGCCGCACTGCTCACGTCAAAGGGCCCGAGGGCCCATTAAGTGAGCTCCCCAACCCGGAGACGCCCACGACGCCGCCGTCCGGCGGCGTCTGACGTCGCCATCCGGCGGCGCCTGACGTCGCCGGGTCAGTTTCCCCGCACTGCGCAGGTGCGCGACCAGCGCTACTGCGCAAGTGCGTTCAAGGCGAGCCCGTGGGCGGAGAGCCCTGGGCTCGACGAGAGCAAGCGGGGGACAAACAGGGCACGTCTTCCCTGCCAGGGGAAACACAAGTCCGCCGCTAAGGGAGGCAAAGGCAGCCACGAACCGCACCAGGCACCCAGGGATCGCCATAACAATAAAATTAACATTGAACAACAATAAAAGAAGAAATAATAATATGTAAACAATTATAGATAACATAGATATGAGTGGCAGTGTAAATGCCACAATAACAATTACGGTGTTTGGTAAACACAGAGGGAATTGACACTCCATAGACGGCTAAGGTTACAAGGGGAACCCATTAACGGAAGCCATTATGTAAGGTGAAGGGGGTAGTGCACAGGGACAGGTTATGAGTGGGTGGTAAAAAGTGGGAAACCGTAGCCAGGGATGATCACTGGACTGCGGGTACATTCTGGATGATAGGAGGTGGGTAAGCGGAAAAAATTGAAGAATTGATAAGGTGAAGGGGGTAATGAAGAATGTGGGACAGTGAGCTTGGAACAAGTGCACTGTAAGTGAGATGGTGTACTGAAATTGAGGAGTAAAGGGGGTGATGTAGTGTGATGATGACCCAAAGGAGGGAGGTCAATTAAATTCAGTTAGAGGTGAGGGGTATCCCAGAAGTGAAACAATTGGGGGTCTAATGGCAGGGAGGCAGATATCACCATACAATATTGTACTCAAAAATTATACAAGGGTAGTTGCAAATGATGCGATACTATAGCAATGTGATCAGGTTGATTATAAGGTTTAACATGGGTAAAAATCAGCTGGGGATTATAAATGTGGATAACAAAAATAATCACAGTTAGGCCGGAGAGTTTCCGGTCCATAAAACACATGCTCTTAGGTAAAGGCAGTGAGTTAAAGCTGAATAACCCAACTAATGAAGCATAGTAAGTTGCACCTAAAGTCTAAACTTGATATAATAAGATGGCTAGAAGAGTGGCTGTATGGAAACGGTAAATCTACCTAATCCGTGGTGGGAGTGTCCAGGTGTCTGAACCATGTAGGAGGGGCAACTACCAACGTAATTGATAATAGATACACATGAATGGTAGTAAACTTAAGAGTTAGAGGCACTCAGGGGAAAGAGAAAGGGGTGTGTTATCCACCCAATGAATATGCACAAATATTGAGTATAGCCTCATGTAGTCAAAAATAGCAAATTTGTTTGTAAAACCGTACCATCATCCAAATTAATATGCACAAACAGAGAAGAGTGGGAAGAAGGGGACAGTGGCTGATGTTGGCCCGGTAATATTCCCACCCTGGAAAAGACTGGACTATATCGGTACAGATAGACAGCAATAATAAATAATAAATAAAAAGTTTATTACAAAAAAGAAAAATACATGTTGTACTTGTTAAAATTGCAATAACAGAGGCTCGGGAATACCCAAGGGACATCTGTAGTTACAGGGTATAGAATGGTCTGGTTCTCGACTAGTTTCGCGGTATTACCGCTTCCTCAGGAGGACCAATCTATGGGACAGATAATAAAAATAATACAACCATAATACATACAAACATTGTAATGCAGCGTGTAAAAACCAACATAACCTAAGAGGTAAATAACTGAATGGCTTACCCTATATTTGGGTGAATATGTGCGGTACCCAGCTGCCCAAACATAACTCCCCCGCGGCGGACAAGGGGGATTGTACGGAATTCCCTGAATGGATAACAAAATAGCAATTGAGGGGTCTGGTATATCAACTGGTTGGGGGTAGAAAAGATTAGCCATTAGCATAGGAGAGGGAGGTAAATGAGGGCGGAAAGGAAAGAGGGGAGTAAGAAAGGAGAAAGGAAAGGGATAGGAATAAGGGAGGGAAAATGGGGAAGGGGATAAAAGGGGGGGGGTGGGGAGGGGAAGGAGAAGGGAGGGGGAAGAGAAGGAGGGAAAGGGGGGGGAAAAAAAGGGGCAGGGAAGGAGGGGGAGGGCAAGGCAGGTGGTGGGGAAGGAGGATGGAGGCTAAAGAGGGGAAGGAAGGGAAGGGGGGGACTGGGGGTGGGAGGGGGGGGGGGAAGACCGATGGAGAGAGTAGGGAAAAGGAATGGGGGGGAGGGGAGAGTAGAGGAGGGGGGAAAACAAGATGGGGCAAGCAAGGCACAGGAACAAAGAAAAGAAGGGGGGATAAAGTGCCCACACCCTCGCTAGTGATATTGAGGCAAATGGTGTGACTTACCATGGTTGTTAGCCCAAGGGATGATATAAAACCAAGTAATATAAAGGCTTGTTGAAAACGCAGAAGTCAGATGATTCATAGGAAGCAAGAGCACCTACTGTGTCCACCGAGAAGGGGTTCAAAGGGGGTACATGACTGTGGGGGCCCAGCGGTATGAGGGGATGCCCACAGGGTAACATGGAATCTGTCAATAAAAGTGTATCACATATAACATGAGATACAGGATAGTATCCATAAGGCGGTATCAATAATAGATAACGTAAGGTAAAGGATAGTATCCAAGGTAAAAATTGAGGATAAACATACCCAAAGATGTCCCTGGTGGAACAACGGAGGCGTCCCTTGCATCAAAGCCCCACGTGTACAAGTCTATGGTAGAGAGAGCCGCACTGCTCACGTCAAAGGGCCCGAGGGCCCATTAAGTGAGCTCCCCAACCCGGAGACGCCCACGACGCCGCCGTCCGGCGGCGTCTGACGTCGCCATCCGGCGGCGCCTGACGTCGCCGGGTCAGTTTCCCCGCACTGCGCAGGTGCGCGACCAGCGCTACTGCGCAAGTGCGTTCAAGGCGAGCCCGTGGGCGGAGAGCCCTGGGCTCGACGAGAGCAAGCGGGGGACAAACAGGGCACGTCTTCCCTGCCAGGGGAAACACAAGTCCGCCGCTAAGGGAGGCAAAGGCAGCCACGAACCGCACCAGGCACCCAGGGATCGCCATAACAATAAAATTAACATTGAACAACAATAAAAGAAGAAATAATAATATGTAAACAATTATAGATAACATAGATATGAGTGGCAGTGTAAATGCCACAATAACAATTACGGTGTTTGGTAAACACAGAGGGAATTGACACTCCATAGACGGCTAAGGTTACAAGGGGACCCCATTAACGGAAGCCATTATGTAAGGTGAAGGGGGTAGTGCACAGGGACAGGTTATGAGTGGGTGGTAAAAAGTGGGAAACCGTAGCCAGGGATGATCACTGGACTGCGGGTACATTCTGGATGATAGGAGGTGGGTAAGCGGAAAAAATTGAAGAATTGATAAGGTGAAGGGGGTAATGAAGAATGTGGGACAGTGAGCTTGGAACAAGTGCACTGTAAGTGAGATGGTGTACTGAAATTGAGGAGTAAAGGGGGTGATGTAGTGTGATGATGACCCAAAGGAGGGAGGTCAATTAAATTCAGTTAGAAGTGAGGGGTATCCCAGAAGTGAAACAATTGGGGGTCTAATGGCAGGGAGGCAGATATCACCATACAATATTGTACTCAAAAATTATACAAGGGTAGTTGCAAATGATGCGATACTATAGCAATGTGATCAGGTTGATTATAAGGTTTAACATGGGTAAAAATCAGCTGGGGATTATAAATGTGGATAACAAAAATAATCACAGTTAGGCCGGAGAGTTTCCGGTCCATAAAACACATGCTCTTAGGTAAAGGCAGTGAGTTAAAGCTGAATAACCCAACTAATGAAGCATAGTAAGTTGCACCTAAAGTCTAAACTTGATATAATAAGATGGCTAGAAGAGTGGCTGTATGGAAACGGTAAATCTACCTAATCCGTGGTGGGAGTGTCCAGGTGTCTGAACCATGTAGGAGGGGCAACTACCAACGTAATTGATAATAGATACACATGAATGGTAGTAAACTTAAGAGTTAGAGGCACTCAGGGGAAAGAGAAAGGGGTGTGTTATCCACCCAATGAATATGCACAAATATTGAGTATAGCCTCATGTAGTCAAAAATAGCAAATTTGTTTGTAAAACCGTACCATCATCCAAATTAATATGCACAAACAGAGAAGAGTGGGAAGAAGGGGACAGTGGCTGATGTTGGCCCGGTAATATTCCCACCCTGGAAAAGACTGGACTATATCGGTACAGATAGACAGCAATAATAAATAATAAATAAAAAGTTTATTACAAAAAAGAAAAATACATGTTGTACTTGTTAAAATTGCAATAACAGAGGCTCGGGAATACCCAAGGGACATCTGTAGTTACAGGGTATAGAATGGTCTGGTTCTCGACTAGTTTCGCGGTATTACCGCTTCCTCAGGAGGACCAATCTATGGGACAGATAATAAAAATAATACAACCATAATACATACAAACATTGTAATGCAGCGTGTAAAAACCAACATAACCTAAGAGGTAAATAACTGAATGGCTTACCCTATATTTGGGTGAATATGTGCGGTACCCAGCTGCCCAAACATAACTCCCCCGCGGCGGACAAGGGGGATTGTACGGAATTCCCTGAATGGATAACAAAATAGCAATTGAGGGGTCTGGTATATCAACTGGTTGGGGGTAGAAAAGATTAGCCATTAGCATAGGAGAGGGAGGTAAATGAGGGCGGAAAGGAAAGAGGGGAGTAAGAAAGGAGAAAGGAAAGGGATAGGAATAAGGGAGGGAAAATGGGGAAGGGGATAAAAGGGGGGGGGTGGGGAGGGGAAGGAGAAGGGAGGGGGAAGAGAAGGAGGGAAAGGGGGGGGGGAAAAAAGGGGCAGGGAAGGAGGGGGAGGGCAAGGCAGGTGGTGGGGAAGGAGGATGGAGGCTAAAGAGGGGAAGGAAGGGAAGGGGGGGACTGGGGGTGGGAGGGGGGGGGGGAAGACCGATGGAGAGAGTAGGGAAAAGGAATGGGGGGGAGGGGAGAGTAGAGGAGGGGGGAAAACAAGATGGGGCAAGCAAGGCACAGGAACAAAGAAAAGAAGGGGGGATAAAGTGCCCACACCCTCGCTAGTGATATTGAGGCAAATGGTGTGACTTACCATGGTTGTTAGCCCAAGGGATGATATAAAACCAAGTAATATAAAGGCTTGTTGAAAACGCAGAAGTCAGATGATTCATAGGAAGCAAGAGCACCTACTGTGTCCACCGAGAAGGGGTTCAAAGGGGGTACATGACTGTGGGGGCCCAGCGGTATGAGGGGATGCCCACAGGGTAACATGGAATCTGTCAATAAAAGTGTATCACATATAACATGAGATACAGGATAGTATCCATAAGGCGGTATCAATAATAGATAACGTAAGGTAAAGGATAGTATCCAAGGTAAAAATTGAGGATAAACATACCCAAAGATGTCCCTGGTGGAACAACGGAGGCGTCCCTTGCATCAAAGCCCCACGTGTACAAGTCTATGGTAGAGAGAGCCGCACTGCTCACGTCAAAGGGCCCGAGGGCCCATTAAGTGAGCTCCCCAACCCGGAGACGCCCACGACGCCGCCGTCCGGCGGCGTCTGACGTCGCCATCCGGCGGCGCCTGACGTCGCCGGGTCAGTTTCCCCGCACTGCGCAGGTGCGCGACCAGCGCTACTGCGCAAGTGCGTTCAAGGCGAGCCCGTGGGCGGAGAGCCCTGGGCTCGACGAGAGCAAGCGGGGGACAAACAGGGCACGTCTTCCCTGCCAGGGGAAACACAAGTCCGCCGCTAAGGGAGGCAAAGGCAGCCACGAACCGCACCAGGCACCCAGGGATCGCCATAACAATAAAATTAACATTGAACAACAATAAAAGAAGAAATAATAATATGTAAACAATTATAGATAACATAGATATGAGTGGCAGTGTAAATGCCACAATAACAATTACGGTGTTTGGTAAACACAGAGGGAATTGACACTCCATAGACGGCTAAGGTTACAAGGGGAACCCATTAACGGAAGCCATTATGTAAGGTGAAGGGGGTAGTGCACAGGGACAGGTTATGAGTGGGTGGTAAAAAGTGGGAAACCGTAGCCAGGGATGATCACTGGACTGCGGGTACATTCTGGATGATAGGAGGTGGGTAAGCGGAAAAAATTGAAGAATTGATAAGGTGAAGGGGGTAATGAAGAATGTGGGACAGTGAGCTTGGAACAAGTGCACTGTAAGTGAGATGGTGTACTGAAATTGAGGAGTAAAGGGGGTGATGTAGTGTGATGATGACCCAAAGGAGGGAGGTCAATTAAATTCAGTTAGAAGTGAGGGGTATCCCAGAAGTGAAACAATTGGGGGTCTAATGGCAGGGAGGCAGATATCACCATACAATATTGTACTCAAAAATTATACAAGGGTAGTTGCAAATGATGCGATACTATAGCAATGTGATCAGGTTGATTATAAGGTTTAACATGGGTAAAAATCAGCTGGGGATTATAAATGTGGATAACAAAAGTAATCACAGTTAGGCCGGAGAGTTTCCGGTCCATAAAACACATGCTCTTAGGTAAAGGCAGTGAGTTAAAGCTGAATAACCCAACTAATGAAGCATAGTAAGTTGCACCTAAAGTCTAAACTTGATATAATAAGATGGCTAGAAGAGTGGCTGTATGGAAACGGTAAATCTACCTAATCCGTGGTGGGAGTGTCCAGGTGTCTGAACCATGTAGGAGGGGCAACTACCAACGTAATTGATAATAGATACACATGAATGGTAGTAAACTTAAGAGTTAGAGGCACTCAGGGGAAAGAGAAAGGGGTGTGTTATCCACCCAATGAATATGCACAAATATTGAGTATAGCCTCATGTAGTCAAAAATAGCAAATTTGTTTGTAAAACCGTACCATCATCCAAATTAATATGCACAAACAGAGAAGAGTGGGAAGAAGGGGACAGTGGCTGATGTTGGCCCGGTAATATTCCCACCCTGGAAAAGACTGGACTATATCGGTACAGATAGACAGCAATAATAAATAATAAATAAAAAGTTTATTACAAAAAAGAAAAATACATGTTGTACTTGTTAAAATTGCAATAACAGAGGCTCGGGAATACCCAAGGGACATCTGTAGTTACAGGGTATAGAATGGTCTGGTTCTCGACTAGTTTCGCGGTATTACCGCTTCCTCAGGAGGACCAATCTATGGGACAGATAATAAAAATAATACAACCATAATACATACAAACATTGTAATGCAGCGTGTAAAAACCAACATAACCTAAGAGGTAAATAACTGAATGGCTTACCCTATATTTGGGTGAATATGTGCGGTACCCAGCTGCCCAAACATAACTCCCCCGCGGCGGACAAGGGGGATTGTACGGAATTCCCTGAATGGATAACAAAATAGCAATTGAGGGGTCTGGTATATCAACTGGTTGGGGGTAGAAAAGATTAGCCATTAGCATAGGAGAGGGAGGTAAATGAGGGCGGAAAGGAAAGAGGGGAGTAAGAAAGGAGAAAGGAAAGGGATAGGAATAAGGGAGGGAAAATGGGGAAGGGGATAAAAGGGGGGGGGTGGGGAGGGGAAGGAGAAGGGAGGGGGAAGAGAAGGAGGGAAAGGGGGGGGAAAAAAAGGGGGCAGGGAAGGAGGGGGAGGGCAAGGCAGGTGGTGGGGAAGGAGGATGGAGGCTAAAGAGGGGAAGGAAGGGAAGGGGGGGACTGGGGGTGGGAGGGGGGGGGGGAAGACCGATGGAGAGAGTAGGGAAAAGGAATGGGGGGGAGGGGAGAGTAGAGGAGGGGGGAAAACAAGATGGGGCAAGCAAGGCACAGGAACAAAGAAAAGAAGGGGGGATAAAGTGCCCACACCCTCGCTAGTGATATTGAGGCAAATGGTGTGACTTACCATGGTTGTTAGCCCAAGGGATGATATAAAACCAAGTAATATAAAGGCTTGTTGAAAACGCAGAAGTCAGATGATTCATAGGAAGCAAGAGCACCTACTGTGTCCACCGAGAAGGGGTTCAAAGGGGGTACATGACTGTGGGGGCCCAGCGGTATGAGGGGATGCCCACAGGGTAACATGGAATCTGTCAATAAAAGTGTATCACATATAACATGAGATACAGGATAGTATCCATAAGGCGGTATCAATAATAGATAACGTAAGGTAAAGGATAGTATCCAAGGTAAAAATTGAGGATAAACATACCCAAAGATGTCCCTGGTGGAACAACGGAGGCGTCCCTTGCATCAAAGCCCCACGTGTACAAGTCTATGGTAGAGAGAGCCGCACTGCTCACGTCAAAGGGCCCGAGGGCCCATTAAGTGAGCTCCCCAACCCGGAGACGCCACGACGCCGCCGTCCGGCGGCGTCTGACGTCGCCATCCGGCGGCGCCTGACGTCGCCGGGTCAGTTTCCCCGCACTGCGCAGGTGCGCGACCAGCGCTACTGCGCAAGTGCGTTCAAGGCGAGCCCGTGGGCGGAGAGCCCTGGGCTCGACGAGAGCAAGCGGGGGACAAACAGGGCACGTCTTCCCTGCCAGGGAAACACAAGTCCGCCGCTAAGGGAGGCAAAGGCAGCCACGAACCGCACCAGGCACCCAGGGATCGCCATAACAATAAAATTAACATTGAACAACAATAAAAGAAGAAATAATAATATGTAAACAATTATAGATAACATAGATATGAGTGGCAGTGTAAATGCCACAATAACAATTACGGTGTTTGGTAAACACAGAGGGAATTGACACTCCATAGACGGCTAAGGTTACAAGGGGAACCCATTAACGGAAGCCATTATGTAAGGTGAAGGGGGTAGTGCACAGGGACAGGTTATGAGTGGGTGGTAAAAAGTGGGAAACCGTAGCCAGGGATGATCACTGGACTGCGGGTACATTCTGGATGATAGGAGGTGGGTAAGCGGAAAAAATTGAAGAATTGATAAGGTGAAGGGGGTAATGAAGAATGTGGGACAGTGAGCTTGGAACAAGTGCACTGTAAGTGAGATGGTGTACTGAAATTGAGGAGTAAAGGGGGTGATGTAGTGTGATGATGACCCAAAGGAGGGAGGTCAATTAAATTCAGTTAGAAGTGAGGGGTATCCCAGAAGTGAAACAATTGGGGGTCTAATGGCAGGAGGCAGATATCACCATACAATATTGTACTCAAAAATTATACAAGGGTAGTTGCAAATGATGCGATACTATAGCAATGTGATCAGGTTGATTATAAGGTTTAACATGGGTAAAAATCAGCTGGGGATTATAAATGTGGATAACAAAAATAATCACAGTTAGGCGGAGAGTTTCCGGTCCATAAAACACATGCTCTTAGGTAAAGGCAGTGAGTTAAAGCTGAATAACCCAACTAATGAAGCATAGTAAGTTGCACCTAAAGTCTAAACTTGATATAATAAGATGGCTAGAAGAGTGGCTGTATGGAAACGGTAAATCTACCTAATCCGTGGTGGGAGTGTCCAGGTGTCTGAACCATGTAGGAGGGGCAACTACCAACGTAATTGATAATAGATACACATGAATGGTAGTAAACTTAAGAGTTAGAGGCACTCAGGGGAAAGAGAAAGGGGTGTGTTATCCACCAATGAATATGCACAAATATTGAGTATAGCCTCATGTAGTCAAAAATAGCAAATTTGTTTGTAAAACCGTACCATCATCCAAATTAATATGCACAAACAGAGAAGAGTGGGAAGAAGGGGACAGTGGCTGATGTTGGCCCGGTAATATTCCCACCCTGGAAAAGACTGGACTATATCGGTACAGATAGACAGCAATAATAAATAATAAATAAAAAGTTTATTACAAAAAAGAAAAATACATGTTGTACTTGTTAAAATTGCAATAACAGAGGCTCGGGAATACCCAAGGGACATCTGTAGTTACAGGGTATAGAATGTCTGGTTCTCGACTAGTTTCGCGGTATTACCGCTTCCTCAGGAGGACCAATCTATGGGACAGATAATAAAAATAATACAACCATAATACATACAAACATTGTAATGCAGCGTGTAAAAACCAACATAACCTAAGAGGTAAATAACTGAATGGCTTACCCTATATTTGGGTGAATATGTGCGGTACCCAGCTGCCCAAACATAACTCCCCCGCGGCGGACAAGGGGGATTGTACGGAATTCCCTGAATGGATAACAAAATAGCAATTGAGGGGTCTGGTATATCAACTGGTTGGGGTAGAAAAGATTAGCCATTAGCATAGGAGAGGGAGGTAAATGAGGGCGGAAAGGAAAGAGGGGAGTAAGAAAGGAGAAAGGAAAGGGATAGGAATAAGGGAGGGAAAATGGGGAAGGGGATAAAAGGGGGGGGGTGGGGAGGGGAAGGAGAAGGGAGGGGAAGAGAAGGAGGGAAAGGGGGGGAAAAAAAGGGCAGGGAAGGAGGGGGAGGGCAAGGCAGGTGGTGGGGAAGGAGGATGGAGGCTAAAGAGGGGAAGGAAGGGAAGGGGGGGACTGGGGGTGGGAGGGGGGGGGGGAAGACCGATGGAGAGAGTAGGGAAAAGGAATGGGGGGGAGGGGAGAGTAGAGGAGGGGGGAAAACAAGATGGGGCAAGCAAGGCACAGGAACAAAGAAAAGAAGGGGGGATAAAGTGCCCACACCCTCGCTAGTGATATTGAGGCAAATGGTGTGACTTACCATGGTTGTTAGCCCAAGGGATGATATAAAACCAAGTAATATAAAGGCTTGTTGAAAACGCAGAAGTCAGATGATTCATAGGAAGCAAGAGCACCTACTGTGTCCACCGAGAAGGGTTCAAAGGGGGTACATGACTGTGGGGGCCCAGCGGTATGAGGGATGCCCACAGGGTAACATGGAATCTGTCAATAAAAGTGTATCACATATAACATGAGATACAGGATAGTATCCATAAGGCGGTATCAATAATAGATAACGTAAGGTAAAGGATAGTATCCAAGGTAAAAATTGAGGATAAACATACCAAAGATGTCCCTGGTGGAACAACGGAGGCGTCCCTTGCATCAAAGCCCCACGTGTACAAGTCTATGGTAGAGAGAGCCGCACTGCTCACGTCAAAGGGCCCGAGGGCCCATTAAGTGAGCTCCCCAACCCGGAGACGCCCACGACGCCGCCGTCCGGCGGCGTCTGACGTCGCCATCCGGCGGCGCCTGACGTCGCCGGGTCAGTTTCCCCGCACTGCGCAGGTGCGCGACCAGCGCTACTGCGCAAGTGCGTTCAAGGCGAGCCCGTGGGCGGAGAGCCCTGGGCTCGACGAGAGCAAGCGGGGGACAAACAGGGCGGGGGGGGAGTTATGTTTGGGCAGCTGGGTACCGCACATATTCACCCAAATATAGGGTAAGCCATTCAGTTATTTACCTCTTAGGTTATGTTGGTTTTTACACGCTGCATTACAATGTTTGTATGTATTATGGTTGTATTATTTTTATTATCTGTCCCATAGATTGGTCCTCCTGAGGAAGCGGTAATACCGCGAAACTAGTCGAGAACCAGACCATTCTATACCCTGTAACTACAGATGTCCCTTGGGTATCCCCGAGCCTCTGTTATTGCAATTTTAACAAGTACAACATGTATTTT